>NW_015542836.1:381-6243 GCF_001515605.1 Sinocyclocheilus anshuiensis
AGACTGAAGTAGTTTAAGTCTTTGGTTCTTTTAATTGTGATGATTTTGGCTCACATTTAACAAAAACCCACCAATTCAAACTGTTGTGAAAAATCATTAAAAACATCTTTCCTAAAAAATTAAAAAAAAAAAAAGACAATGACAACCATTACCATCTGGATTAAAGAAAAATAAAAGCATAGACAAGCAAACAGTAATAAAAATGAACAATTTGAGCAAGCAACAGGACCAGTAAATACAACAGAACAAAGATACAAATGGGCTTAACAGTAATGAGAAATACTACTGAATAAACTAACCAAAAGTTTGAAAAAAATCTTTTTACATTATGAATTAAACATGCACGGATTTTTCTTTTGTTGTTTGATTAACGACAGGGACAGCAGAAGTTGCTTTAACTTTAAAACTGAAAACTTAAAGCTGTAGATGCACAAATATGCTAATGAAAATACATGTTTATTGCAATTCTTCAACAGGGAGTTTTGTTTTACATATATTATGTATATCTAAACGAAATAAAAATTGTTCCAACACCAACACCTGCTATCACCAAATAAAATAAAAATTGTTATCCAACACCTGCTATCACTCATGAGAAAAAAACGAATTGCCCCTTTAAACTTCAAATCTGTTTGTGCCACATTTAGCAGCAAGAACTGCAAACAAACTTATTTTATCTGATAACTACAGATCAGTCTTTTACAGCACAGTGGTGGATTTTAGCTGGTGAAAATACTAGTGTTCTAATAATTTTGGCCACCACTGTATTCACACGTGTGTGTGTGTGTGTGTGTGTGTGTGTTTGCTGTGTACATGAATTATCCTGAATTATTGATCTTGCCTTTCATTTCCATCTGGAAGAGAATTTCATTGCATTTTATCTACACTACATATTTTGCTGCACTTGCATCATTGGAGAACAAAAGTAAGATGGTTGAATCCATGCTTGACAAGCTCAACAAGTCTCAAGGCTCAAGTCTCAACATCTCCACAAGCCTCTTCCTTTGTGGCTGGTGATGTTGTTCTGGATCACCATGCCAACAATGCTTCTGTTCCATTCAAAATAATCTTGATTGTACACTTGAATGATCTCAAACTTAATTTCTGAAAAATGTTTGGACATTTACGGTAAATAACAAAAGTTGTCCCAGGAGGACTAAACATCTGTACTATCAACAATCATAGCACAACACTTTATAAGTGTTTTGACATAGTAACTCCCTTCTAAAGGAGAAGCCATGATTTTTGACATGGTCAATTAGGGTAACTCTGATTTCATCTGAAATTCATCTGCACCTTCTACCTCTCTTTCCATCCTGTTGCCCACTTCCTCTCTGTCCATGTCTTCTTACAGTCTTTCCACTACACCAATGCCCTCCTCTCTACTCTAATCTCTTCTCCCTTTCCTTCTCCTCTCCTTTTTTCTCCCATCTTCCTCTCTGCTCACCTCTTTTTAGCTGTTACACTCTTTATCTTGTCTCTCATTACACCCCTTTCTCTACCCACTCCACTGCCTTATAAACTTACACCTCTTTCTTTATCCCCACCCCCGTTTTTATTTTTATTTATTTATTTATTTTTATTTTTATGTTATTATTAATATTATTTTGCATTTTCGTTCTTGCTGTTTGTATACTTTCCTTTTTACAGTTTTTTTTTACAATCATTTTTGCACTAATAACAGAACCTTCATGTCATTTTTCAAAACTCTAGACAAATAATTCACAACCGATGATCAAAATGCACATTTTTTCCAAATGCTTGGATACAATACACATAAACCAAAGAGCTTGTGTTCATTAAACTAAAATCACCGGTTCAAAATGACACAACTTAACATCAAAGTATTACTATTTCAAAATGCAACTCATGCATTACATCTGAATTGAGTGTCTATTTATTTCATTACAATGATCTAACTATTAACTGATACAACTGCTCAAAATGCTAAGTAACTGTTGCAATACTCTATATGCATAGTTTTTTATGGAAAATTAAGAACAATATTACACGTTTAGATTATGAAAGTGAAGCAACCGAGGACTGAGTATATTCAGGTATGATCAATTGTTGGGAGAAAAAAAAATTCTATATCATTGTTATCAGTATTTGTTTTTCCTACAGTAAATGTCCTTTCAGAGGGTGATAGAGCTGGATGCTGATGAAAACCATTCATATTTTTGGATGAGGCAGGTTTTAATCTGGCTGAGACATGGAGGAGAGGTTGAGAGCCCAGTGGTTGAGAGGGGCCCAGAATGATGTTCGCTGGGGGGCCCGACCACCCCCCACTAAATGTGATTTTGAGGAGGCCCCATAGCAAAATCAATGCAATGGGCCCAGAATTCGTAGCGACGGAACTGAGTGCAATCATGGTTTCAGGCCCATCCACAGTTTATCACCTTGTATTTACCCCCATACTTCCCTTTCCTTAACCAGACTGACGACTTTTTCTCCACATGGATGTGGAAGGTTCACAATAGGCCCCCTCACAAACAAGTCACTCTTCTCATGGCTATAGATGATGCATGCAATGACATCACAGGAGGAGACCAATGTCAGGCCTATATTTGCCATGCCAGAAGATTTTTTCCCCCAAGATGTTTAGCTAATGAAAACATCCATTATGATGTGGATAAGAACCTTTTACTGTAGGTCTACTGTAGTTTTTTCTTATCTAAAGTTTTTGAAAAACGTGTTGTGAGTTGATTATACCATCAATAATTTTCAGATTTTGTTCAATGATTCCAGTGTCTGTACTTTTATGATGCATGAATGTGTAGAACCATAATGAAATCTGCATCACGTGTTTTGTACTACTATATTTCATGATTGTACTAACAACTACACAATGAAACTATGGATATCTTGTGTGTGGGTGATCTAAAGTAATGTTCCTATGATATTTCATGATAAATTAGTTTTTTGAACCAATGATTCTGCAAATGCAATGCTTGTTTAAAGAAAAAAACGCAGCATGCAACGTTTTGAACGTTGGACAGCCTGTGTTACAAATAATGAGTAGAAATAAGTTTTCAGTTTTGTGACTAGAGTTTTGAAAAATGACATCAAGGTTGTAAAAAAACGGTATTATTACTCTAAAGCAATTGTGATAAATGTGTAAATGATTAGGAAAACTGCATTTCCTGTGTTGAGTGTATGATTAACCGAATAGTTATTAAATTAGGGCCCATCGAAATTATACCATGTTCATTTGATAGAATGACAAATTACAGAGTTTTGTTTGTTGTGTTTGGACAAATGGTACATAAATGTTTGTGATTTGTGTAAACACTTTTTTCAGATATTTTAAAGTATTGGTTGGTTGTATTAACTGTTGTGAAAAACATTTGAGAGAAAGAAAGAGGTGCAAGTGGAAAAGTTTGTGGAGTGTGTAGAGAAAGGGCTGTAACAAAAGATAAGAAGAGTGGAACAGGTAGAAAGAGATGAGCAGAGTGGAGGGCGTAAAAAAATAGGAGAGGAGAAGGAGAGGGAGAAGAGATGAGTGGAGTGGAGGGCATTGATGTAGTGGAAAGATCAAGAGGAGAAACTGTAAGAAGACATTGAGAGAGATAGGGCTGTAGTACTCGAGTCCGGTCTCGAGACATTTTTCTATCGTCTCGGACTTGTCTCGGACTCGTTGGTGTTTGCACTGGGACTCGCCAAATGTTCTCGTTGGTCTCGACCGAGTCCAACAATATGTTTTTTTTCTCCTTCGAAACAAAACCACATTTGCATGTCGCGCCTGAAAACGCGTGGAAAACGCTAGGCGCGCCGCTTTCTCCTTCTTTCCAAAGCACTCTGTAGCCTGCACTCTATGCTTGCGCTCCCGTGGCGTCTGCCGTTGCTAAGCAACTATGACCTGCACTCTTCATGAAGACGCGGAAGTTTCAGCAAAGGATAAACGGATTTCCAGCATTAAAAATCGCTTGCAGTAGCTCTGCTACTAAATTTATTTAAAAAATGGCTATCCTTGTACAGCTATGATCAGCTCTTTCTTCTTTTTGGTCTCCATCATGGCTTAGCTTTCAATTTTGTTACGGGAAAGGATGAAGCTGATTGGTTGATTCTTGTCACATGACCCACGGTGCATTTGCTGCATTCTGAAAAGTTTAGATGTTTCTAATTTAATTTTCTACCTGTTAGATTGTATTTTATTAACGTCTACACCTACCCCAGCCTTAAAATCCCCCTTTACAATAGTGAAATACTAATTATTGTTGTACAGTGTGACAAAAATTACGCTGCATTGTCATTGCAGTATGAACATGTTATTTAGCAATGGGCACCGAAACGTGCTATGAAATAGCAGAGTTGGTGGATTTAGGCGCCAGAGTGCAGAATTCAGCACTCAACAAAACTCTGGCGTTTCAGCAATGAGTCATCTGAATGCCTCTGTTTTGCATTAATAAACTCAATGGAATCGAATGTTATTGGTTGTAATGCTCACCGCTGTAAAAACAAAAATTGTTTTATTTGTTGGCCCTAATATGCACAGTTAATTATTAATTTATTTATCACAAGTAATCATCATTGCAAAAAAAAAAAACTCCACTGTTATAAAAAAAAATTAGTTTTATTTGTTGGACCTAATATGCACAGTTAATTATTAATTTATTTATCACAAGTAATCATCATTGCAAAAAAAAAAAACTCCACTGTTATCAAACATCGCAGAATTTCCTCATATCGTGCAGGACTATTTGCCATGACTTTTGTCTGATCAGCAGGTTGTTGTTTTGACAGTTCGCCATATGCTCATTGTCTTCGTGGTTTCCCTCCCCATCGTTATCTTATTAACTACTTTAGCTGCCGTCACACCTGTGGCTTGTTTATTCCTTAATTCTCCCTCCTTTTAAGTTCCCCTCGTGTGTAGTCTTGTGTCTGACCGTTGTGGTGTGAACACGCTACTCTTCGTTTGTGATCTACTACCAGTCTTGTTGTGTTTTTGTCCTGCCGTGTTTCATAGGCTCCAATTCCTGTCCTGAGATTACCAGAACCACGCTTTGCGGCCCCTCCTCTCCTGCCCCTCTCGGCGCACTCAAGAAGGAACTCTCTGCCCTGAAAGTTGTGTCAGCACTGACGCTGGAACCCTGCACGGTTCTCTCTCTCCACTCTGACGTTGTGTCAGCACTGACGCTGGGACTGTGTGCGCTGATCTCCCTACGCCTTAAGGGGCGGTCACACTGCACTTTTCGTTCCATTGACTTCCATTCATACGCATGCGAATGCGTCAGACCGGAAACACAAGCCCGTGCGAAAAGTTTCGCATTTCGCTGCATTCCAAAGTTCAAGCTAATTTTAGCCGTAGTGCAGCATCCTATTTTATATAAAACATCTTTAAAATATTATAAAAATCAAATATATATAGCGAGAGAGTACAATATAATTACTATACACAAGTATATTATTATTAAATTACTTAATGATGTTCATTATTTTATATTTTCAGAATTTTAAAATAAATTTTGCACACCTCAAGAACGTATAAAATGACCTATTTAAAGGGAAAAACCTACAGCACTTAAAGCACAGCACTTAGAAATGTATATGTACAGTCAAACCAAAATTTATTCAGACACCTTGAACATTTCATTCATTAATACAGTTTATTCACTATAGTTTAAAAAAAAAATGGTAATAGAATATGATAGAGCCGAAAGTACTCCTTGTGGCGATCCTCATCCAGCCGAAGCTCCTGAATTAAAGAATGGAACTCATTCCGAGTCGACTCTGTCGCAAAAGACACAGTACAAGCACATCGGAATCCATGTTGCGATAACTGAGGGGAAACCTTGGTGCGTGATGTCATATCCTGCTCCCGCCCATATTCGCAGCGGTGTCCGAAAAAATTGAGCACGTTCA
>NW_015542836.1:6273-6603 GCF_001515605.1 Sinocyclocheilus anshuiensis
TTTCTTCATATCGCGCAGGACTATTAGAAAGACAAAATCAATGCAAATCAGTGGATATGTCTGCTATAATGATTTAAAAAGAAAGTTGATTGATCTCCTGTTATTCAATTTCAGCACTAATAGAGGATACGGCATTTCTTCTTTTCTCCACAACAAGGACAAATATCCACATTTGCATACTCTTGCTCTTAAAGTGCTGTCTGTCCCTGCATCTTCAGCACCAGTTGAAAGAGTGTTTAGTGCTGGAGGACTTCTTATGAGGCCCCATCGAGCAAGCCTAGGATAAAAAATGCTCTCATCTCTTATATTTCTCAAGTGCAACAATGGACT
>NW_015542837.1:0-519 GCF_001515605.1 Sinocyclocheilus anshuiensis
CACTGCTGTTCCTTAAGCGCCACCTGTTGACAGAGAGTGAATTTGCATTTTCATTCATCCCATCTGCTGTTTGCTATGTTTTGTGTAGCCTAAATTCACAAAGCTAAAGTCAGACCATTCTGTTTTTGCTTCAGGTTTTGAAATTATACAGTCTAATTTAGATCAAAATATAATGAAGCAACTAACCATATTCTCCCTACTCATATTTTCATTCTTTCTTGTCTTTTGCTTAAATAAAATACATTAAAAACCAGTTTTGGATTCTGCCATGAAAAGTTAAGATCAGTGCATCCCTAAATTTATGAATGTCTGAAATGAAGAATTAAGATTTAAATGTTAGTATTGCAGCTGCCTTTGGACGATAAAGTTCTCTAATTTAAATTGCTAGCTGAGTTAATCATGAGATAATGAGTCTTATTTCATACCCTCTTAAAAATAAAGGTGCTTAATTATGTATATAGTAATTAGGTTATTTATTTGAAGAGTTCAGATGCAAAAGCCTCTAAGTGCTGTCTGAAA
>NW_015542838.1:0-140 GCF_001515605.1 Sinocyclocheilus anshuiensis
CACGGAGGCTATAGAATCTAGCGAATGTGTTGGGGGTTGCCCAGCTTAGTTGAGTGACCTCGCAGCCTGAACGGGCAGGGCACACCCTGTGCCTGATAAGCCAGGGTGATGGCATCCACAATCCAGTGGGCCATCCTCTG
>NW_015542838.1:758-870 GCF_001515605.1 Sinocyclocheilus anshuiensis
CGCTCCACCCCTTGCTGCAGAAAGAAAAGCACGACCGCAATCGGGCATCTCCGGGGTTCTTCTCGGTGAAAAGAACACCACTCGACGAACAGGTTCCACTTCAAGGCGTAAG
>NW_015542839.1:0-2091 GCF_001515605.1 Sinocyclocheilus anshuiensis
GTTAGTAATCAGTCCAATCACTGTTGTGTCATCCGCAAATTTAACTATAATGTTATCGGAAGATGCAGGAACACAATCATGTGTGAAGAGGGAATAAAGGATGGGACTCAGTACACATCCTTGCGGCATGCCAGTGCTCAATGTTATAGTTGAAGACAATTATGTGCCCAGTCTCACCACCTGGGGGCGTTCTGAGAAGAAATTCAGGATCCAGTTGCATAATAATGAACTGAGTCCTAAGTCATGAAGTTTAAGAATAAGCATGCTGGGTATGACAGTATTAAAAGCAGAGCTAAAATTGACAAATAACATTCTCGCATATGTGCCATGTCTATCCAAATGGGACAAGACAGAGTGAACAGTCAATGAGATGGCATCCTCTGTAGATCTGTTAGCCCTGTATGCGAACTGATACGGTCCAGAGAGGTAGGAATAGTCTTAATGTGTGAGAGAATCAGTCTTTCAAAGCACTTCATTATTACTGGAGTTAATGCAACTGGACGATAAGTCATTCAAGGTACTAATGCTTGTGTTCTTTGGTACTGGAACAATAATAGCTGATTTCAAGCACTTGGGGACTCTTGTCTGCAATAAAGACAGGTTAAAGATGCTTGTAAATACCCCCGCTAACTCTCCAGCACATACTTTAAGTACCCGTCCTGAGATTCCATCTGGGCCTGTAGCTTTCCGTGGATTAAGCCTCCTCAATGCACACTGTACCTTATGCGTACTTAGTGCAAGTGCCTGTTCATCCTCTGCTGCAGTAACTGTTGTATCTGTTGTGGTGTTGTCCACTTCAAATCGCGCAAAAAAGGTGTTAAGCTCGTTAGTCAGTGTTACATCATCATTGGGACAGACAGAGTTTCTCTTATAATCAGTAATACTCTTTATACCTTGCCACATACTCCGAGTATCAGCACTGTTGAAATGATTTTCTACCCTTCGTCTATAGATGTCTTTGGCCTTTTTTATGCCCTTTTTCAATCGTGATTTTGCCTCTTTATATGCTATAGTGGCACCAGATTTAAAAGCCTTATTCCGTACTCTCAAAAGATTCTGTACCTCTGTATTCATCCATGGACTCTGATTCGGAAACATTTTTATGTTCTTGTGTGCTGTGACACTGTCCACACAGCTATTAATGTAAAAGAGCAGTCTCGGTTTACTCCTCTAAATTCACCTCTGTGCCATAAGTGGCCTGCTGTGCAAACAGTTCCCACTGAGTCCTTTCAAAACAGTCCTGAAGTTGTGCAGTAGCTTCTTCAGGCCTTATTTTGACTGTCTTAATTACTGGTTTCTTCCTATGGACAACAGGTCTATATGCTGGTACTAAGAACAGTGAAAGGTGACCAGATTGCCCCAATGGTGAGTTAGAAAAAACTCTATATGAATCTTTGACATTTGTATATACATAACCCCTAGTAGGACAATGAACATGCTGATAAAATTTCTGGAACACAGTCTTTAAATTAACCTGGTTAAAATCCCCTGCAACAATAAAAACACCGTCCGGATAAGAGTCTTGCTGTTTACTGATGGCCGAATGCAGCAGTGCCAGTGCTTGCTTAGCATTTGCTTGAGGTGGAATATATTCGGCCATGATGATGACAACTGAAAATTCCCGAGGCAGGTAAAACGGCCTGCATTTCAACAACAAATATTCCAGTGCGGGTGAGCAAAAGTTCTCGATTCCAACATGATTAGTACACCAGTCATTATCGATGTAAATACAGAATCCGCCGCTTCTACTCTTACCGGAATCCTTTGTTAATTCCACGGTCTCTTCAGGAACCAGTGCGCTGAGCCACGTCTCAGAGACAATCAGCACGCAGCAGTCTCAAAGGTTTCTGTGTGAAAAGCCACAGCCGTAGCTCATCCATTTTGTTAACAAGTGAACAAGCATTCGTGAGAAAAACACTTGGTAGAGCAGGCCTATGTGGAGCGTTACGGAGTCTGGCCTGCACACCTGCACGCCGTCCCCTCTTTTGCCTCCTCTCCCTGCGCCGCCGTCGTCTTCTTCCGGACGGTATAGTGATCCACGGAGTTGCCGGCGTTCTGACCAATTCCCCCGGTATGCTGTCAAAATCACCG
>NW_015542840.1:0-1190 GCF_001515605.1 Sinocyclocheilus anshuiensis
ATGACAATGTTAATGTGTTTGGTCTTGGCGGAATAGATCTGCTACCCTGCTGAGTACTGAGACTTGCTACTGCCAATACATCCAGAACATGCTGCTGTGAGCATGTAAGAAATGGTCCCACTGCATATATAACGTACATGAAACAAGAAAAGTAAACTATGTTACTCTCCATGGTAAGAAATTATTTACGAGATGTGACTGGATATAAAATGAAAGAGGAAGTGTTAAAACGCAGGAGTCAGTGAAGTGCTGTGCGGGAGGATGATGAACGCTCTCTCTCTCTCTCTCTCTCTCTCTCTCTATGTATATATATATATATATATATATATAGTGTGACGAGCGTCCCGAGCTCACATCAGCGTTGCCCTGGAAATGGACGAGGAACACCTGCACGCGCTCATCACGGGCTGATCGGTCACAGCTGAGAGTCATCAGCCCGCGGCCAGATAAGCCACGTGAGGCCCGACGATGAGGGAAAACATACTCTCCCAGAAGCTGAAGTCTAACGTGTTCTCTCCTTTACATTCCAGACACCAGCCCGTGACCAACCAGCCCGAACACGAGAAGCCGCACGGACTCGCCGACACTGGAACTCGCTCACGGAGAAGCACCGACTCACGCACGGAGAAGCATCGACTCACCTCAGCACCCACCTCCCTCACTTGAGCACTTGATCTGTGAATAAATCCACTCTCCGGGGTATTTATTTGAGCTCTCCTTGTCGCGTGTTCCTTCCACCCCATTACACTGGTGGAGAATGCGGGCAAGTGGTGGAAGATACACCGACAAGTGATCTCTGTCCATTCATCCTCTCTCTTGTGTTTTCCCTCCCAGGCGGCTACTCCTCCCCACAGCATGGACGAAATTCTCCAACGGCTGGCGGAGGTCAGCATCCGCCAGCAGCAAATAGTGGAGCATCTCGCCACTCGACAGGGGGAAACTGAGCAGGAGCTCGCCACCCGCCAGCGCGTACCGGTACCGGATCCCCGGGTACAGGCCGCCCAGCTGTTGCCCAAGATGACCGCACACGATGATGTGGAAGTCTACCTTCAGATGTTTGAGAACACCGCAACGACTGAGGGCTGGGAACACGACGACTGGGCACGAGCGCTGGCGCCTCTCTTGACTGGGGAAGCCCAACGAGCCTTCTTCAGTTTACCGACCGCGGTGGCCACGCAATACGAGGCAGT
>NW_015542840.1:1272-3297 GCF_001515605.1 Sinocyclocheilus anshuiensis
TGCGCAGCCCAATACTTCCATGACTGGGTCTATCAACCCCGCTTGCCCGCCCGTGCCCAGGCCGCCGAGTTGTCTCGTCTCGCGCAACACTGGCTGTTAGACGGGGGTCCCACGGCCGCCCAAGTAGCGGAACGCGTGGTGATTGATCGACTCCTCAGGGCCCTACCACGAACCCACCGCCAAGCCATGGGGATGCGGAACCCCGCTACTACGCTGGAACTCGTGGAGGCAATAGAGTTGGCGGAGGCGGCCCACCGACGGGAGGCTGGGGAGCGAGTGCCGCCTTTTCCCCGGAGGGTGGTCCAGGAGCAACGCACGCCGGAGGGCATCTCACGACCAGTGAGCAGGCCGGCGGCTCCCACTCCGCGGGATGAGCCCATGCCTACCGAAGTCACCTCAAATCCCGCGCGGACATGCTGGCAGGTTGCATAGTACATCGGGACCTGCCGGCGGGAGCCCCGGAAGTCAGGGTCAAGGTCAACGGCCGGCCGTTTCGGGCTCTGCTGGACTCGGGCAGCTCAGTCAGCCTTATCCAAGCTCACCTCCTTCCACCCCGCAGCGAAACCAAGACTGTCCTTCCAATAACGTGTGTGCACGGGGACACGCGACAGGTACCGGCCCGCCGCGTAACGATTTCCGCCGCCCCGGGGGCCTGGCCGGTTGAAGTCGGAGTGGCAAAGGACCTCCCTGTGCCCGTCCTCCTGGGAAGAGACTGGCCAGGCTTTGACAGCCTGTTGACCACCGCAACGCAGCCTGCCAGCCCAAAGGGGAGCCGCCGAACGCGGCGGCCGGCGAAAGGGCCTCGTCGGCGCCCCGTCCTCTTGGCCTCGGACAGTGGGAGAGATGGTGAGTCCCCTTCCCATAACGCTAACCTGTATCATGATGTCTTCCAGCAGGTAAAGGGAGGGGGCTCCTTTGGCCGCGCGCAGCGCGAGGATGACCGGATTAAGCATTGCTGGACGCAGGTGTGTTCAATAGAGGGCAAGGAGACCCGGCCTGGACCCCATCCTCTCCCACACTTTATCATCGAGAACAGCCTTCTATACTGTGTCGCCCAGCGAAGGGGGGAGGAAAAGCGGCTACTAGTAGTTCCCCGCTCGAAGACGGAAATGGTGTTGGAGTTGGCTCACGCACATCCTCTCGCGGGACATCTTGGGGCGGCCAATACCATACAGCGTGTCCGTGACCGATTTCACTGGCCCGGCCTGGACGCCGAGGTAAAACTGTTCTGCCAAGCCTGTCCCACTTGCCAGAAGACTTCCCCCAGGTCACCTCACCCCAGCCCGCTAATTCCGCTGCCCATGATAGAGGTGCCCTTCGAGCGCATCGGGATGGATCTAATAGGGCCGTTGCCAACGTCTGCCCGGGGGCATGAGCACATTCTGGTGATTGTCGACTATGCCACCCGGTATCCAGAAGCAGTTCCTCTCCAGAAAGCCACCGCAAAAGCCATCGCCCACGAACTGTTCCTGCTCTACAGCCGAGTCGGCATCCCAGCTGAGATCCTGACCGATCAGGGAACTCCGTTTATGTCCCGGCTAATGGCTGACCTCTGCCGGTTGCTCCGGGTAAAGCAGTTGAGAACCTCAGTATACCATCCCCAAACGGATGGGCTCGTCGAACGCTTCAACCAGACACTGAAGCTAATGTTGCGACGTGTGGTAGCAGAGGACAAGCGGGACTGGGATTTGATGCTGCCGTACGTGCTCTTCTGGATACGAGAGGTCCCTCAGGCGTCCACCGGCTTTACCCCGTTCGAGCTCCTTTTCGGCCGACAGCCCCGGGGGTTGCTCGATGTGGCGAAGGAGGCTTGGGAACAACAGCAGAACACGCCCCAGCGATCGGTCATCGAGCATGTCACCGAGATGAGGGAAAGGATAGAGCGAGTGATGCCGTTAGTCCGGGAGCACCTCGCCACATCTCAGCAAACCCAACGACGCCATTATAACCGGGCAGCCCAACCCCGGGAGTTCCAAGCCGGGGATCGAGTGATGGTCCTGGTCCCCAACTCAGCCTGCAAATTCC
>NW_015542841.1:0-149 GCF_001515605.1 Sinocyclocheilus anshuiensis
CATATCCCCCCTCTAAGGGCGGCTCCAGATGCCCAAACAAAACCCGAAAAGTCCAGGTGGGTGGTGGAGTGGAGGCGGAACTGGGGGAAGGACGGAGGGCCAGGCCCATGAAGAGGAACAGGCAGAGTGGGGAGCCATGGCGGAGCAGG
>NW_015542841.1:446-1216 GCF_001515605.1 Sinocyclocheilus anshuiensis
GGTTCAGAGTCAGCCTCCTTGGCTGGGTCGGGACAGGACAAAAGTTCATAAATGTCCTCCATAGCCATGACTGGACACGCAGAGAGTTCACAGACGGCCTCCATGGCCATGACAGGACGGGCAGTGAGTTCGTGAACGGCCTTCTTGGCCGTAGCAGGACGGGCAGTGAGTTCGTGAACTGCCTCCTTGGCCGTAGCAGGACGGGCAGGGAGTTCGTGAACGACCTCTGTGGCCGTGACAGAGCAGACAGTGAGTTCGTGAATGGCTTCCGTGGCCATGACAAGACAGTCTGTGAGTTTTGTGAACGGACGCCACCACCTCAGGAGGTTCTGCAGCGGATGCCGCCTCCTCTGGAGGTTCTGCAGCGGATTCATGCACAGGAAAGGCCTTTGGAGCAGACTCATGGATAGGAGAGGGCTCTGAGACAGACTCATAGGCAGGAGAGGCCACTGGGGTAGATTCATGGACAGGAAAGGCCCTTGGTGCAGACTCATGGATAGGAAAGGCCTCAGGGACAGACTCATAGGCAGGAGAGGCCACTGGGGCAGATTCATAGACAGGAGAGGCCTCTGAGGCAGATTCATGGACGGAAGAGTCCTCTGAGGCAGACTCGTGGACAGGAGAGGCCTCTGGAGCGCAGTGTGCAGCCCACACGCTCAAAATGGCGACCGCCATTATGGGTAGTGCAGTAGACAGTGGGATGCCTGGCGGGCTTGAGAGCGTAAGGACCACTGGAATGTCAGCCGCTCTCACTGACATCAGTGGTGGGT
>NW_015542842.1:0-550 GCF_001515605.1 Sinocyclocheilus anshuiensis
CATTGAGCAGCATTAACTACACAGAGCCGTTATTCACTGATGAGCAGCGCAAAAAATGGCGCGAATATGAACGTGGTTTAGCGCAGCTCGTCAGTGAACAACGGCTCTGTGTAGTTAATGCTGCTCAATGTGGCATTGTGAGGGGTATGTCGAACGATTGGTGTGTTATGACAACCCAATGTATCGCAAACGGGCATAACCCCCGTATGTCTGTTAAAAACATTCTCGAACTTATGCCTGAATGTGAAGGAAGTCTTAAAATAGGTAACATTTTATGTCTCTGTACTTATGTAACCGATGTGTGTGTAATGTTGTTGTCAAGAAACGATCCGTTGGATGTATGTAAAATTATTGACATGTTAGTTGAATACATGATAGAGAAAAATTTTGTAATGTGTGTGAAATTCCTTCGATATCTAGATGATATATAATTAGTTATTGTATAACCAATCATATTTAACGTTTTGTGTGGCCTCTATTGCAAATAAAAACCTTTTGACGCTATTCACTCTGTCATTATTTTCTGAAAAACAGTGGGGGTGAGATGTCT
>NW_015542843.1:0-837 GCF_001515605.1 Sinocyclocheilus anshuiensis
TGGGAAGATCGTTCCACCAGCCAGGAGTGGTGAACGAGAATGTTCACCACTCCTGAACCACTCCCAGATAGATCTATCTATCTATCTATCATCGGACTATTTCTATCTATCTATCTATCTATCCTAGCGACATCTTAATCATGCTAGAAATCTATCTATCCTAGCGAAATGCTAATCATGCTAGTAGCATGCTAACCATGCTAGAAACGTGCTAGTAACTTGCTAATCACGCTAGCAACATGCTAGTCACTTGTTAATAATGCTAGTAGCATGCTAATCATGCTATAAAAATGCTAGCAACATGTTAGTAACTTGTTAATCATGCTAGTGACATGCTAGTCACTTGCTAATCATGCCACCAATATGCTAGTAACAGGCTAGTCATGCTAAAAAAATGCTAATCATGCTAGGAACGTTATCAACATCTATCTAATCTATCTAAATTTTCAAACTTCAGGCTTTTACAACTGCTTTAAACTTTCAGGCTAGGCTTTCTCAAGCCAACCTAAAGTTTCTCTTGACAAACTTTTTTATCTAGTTCAAATTGTTGTTTGAAATAGAAACATTTAAATTTAAAAACTTACACTTACAGTCCGTAACTTTTTTGTGTTCAAAATTTACAAAATATATATAATAAGCGAGTACACCATGAATCTATTTTCCAAACCGTGTTTTTGGCTCGTCCTGAATCACTACGGTACACCTAGAATCAGGGTTTAAATTGGGCCGGGGCCGTCCGGGGCTGAGCCCCGGCATATAGACTCCAGGGCTCGACATTAACGCTTCATTAATTAGTAGCATGCTAATCATGCTAGAAACATGCAAGCGACATGCTAG
>NW_015542844.1:0-504 GCF_001515605.1 Sinocyclocheilus anshuiensis
CAGAGACGTTGTGTTTATGCCCCGTTATAAACAACAAATGATTGAGATTTTTTATACATCTCTTTTGTACCCCGTGATCTTTATCGGGGTCGCACGCGTGCTCTATGGCCGTAAACATCATTTCAATCATTTGTTGTTTATAACGGGGCATAAACACAACGTCTCTGAAAAAATTATTTCCGCTACACACAGACCCCATGTTGTCACGGTCACAGTCCAGATGCTGACACGCTGCTTTGCCAGAGATCCACGGCGTCGTAAATGACTTTCTTGTAGTCCTTGTCCAGCAGCTTTTCCCTGATTTCTTGTAGCTTCGCGACGATGAATGGTTCGTCTCTTAATTCGTGGAGGATGGCTCCGGTAGTTCCTTGAATCCTCAGACTGTTGTTGGTCTTCAACCCGCAGCGGCGTAGAGTGAAGTCGATAATGGACTGAAGATCGGGCTTGAACAGCATGCGACACAGTTCGTCAAAGCGTGAGTCGAAATAATAGGCAGGAGGCTCA
>NW_015542845.1:0-508 GCF_001515605.1 Sinocyclocheilus anshuiensis
AAGATTTTTCCCAGTGACGTCCAGGTGAGTGTTGTCATCCACGCGATCCATCCCAGCAGTTGTTCCTCTGTTTAGGTCGGGTACCAGCGTGGGAGTCCTGTTCTCTGTTGGACGAGGGTGTGTTCCACTCTTTGTGTGGCGGCTTGGCATGGTCTTGATGTTGGGCGCCCTCTAGACCCAGACTTTGAGTGTTGAAGTCAAGAACTGTTGGGGTTTTGGCGCCCTTTTCCGAGGCCATCTTCTGTTTGCCGTAGGCTTTTTGTGCCAAGTCACGCAACTGTTGAGCATCCATTGTTCGCGGACATGCGAGAACGCCCAGATGGTGGCTTACTCCAGGATGGAGGTTTCTCAGGAAGAGAGTTTTGAAGTTTAGATCATCTTCCATGTTCGGTTCGTTGCGAGTTCCGAAGTATGCTCGTCTGAGTCGGCTGTAGTAGGCTTGGGGAGATTCATGACGTCCTTGTCTCGTCTCCAGGGCAGCCACTAGTCCTTGTTCTGACTCAGGGTC
>NW_015542845.1:593-822 GCF_001515605.1 Sinocyclocheilus anshuiensis
ACTGCGCACGTCAGGGCTGGCTGTTGTTCGGAGCAAATAGAGTCTATCTTTGTCCGTGACATTGGGTCTCATTTCCAGATGGAAATCGAAGTCTTGCAGATAAGCTTGGACATCCTGGCTACCTGGCACACTTGGATGAATTTGCCCATGTTTCCGGCGAGCTTTTCGAGGTCTTTGAGGTCCTAGCCATGCGATGATCTGTGGCTGGCTGGAGCAAGTTCTTTTAGCT
>NW_015542846.1:0-509 GCF_001515605.1 Sinocyclocheilus anshuiensis
CTTCGAGTGTCTCCGAAAAAACTATAAGGTCATCTATGAAAACTAATCGAATCGTAATCGATCGCGCTCCCTCTCTGCAATGCCACCTCTCCTCACCGCTGCACTTAACATCACTTGTAATCGATGCAAGTAGCTGGAAGGCTTTTCTCCCTGATTCTGCAACGTCGTCATGAACTTTGCCAGCAGCTCTTCCCCATCCTCCACTGATCCATACACCGATTCCAGCAACTCTAAATATACTGAGGGCGATGATTGTGGGCTAACATGTTTAATTACGTCAGCAGCAGGTGGAAGCAAGCTGTCTAGGATTCTTCTTGTACGAGACAAGTCTGAAACAGACGGATCATCCAGTAGGAATTCCACACTTGCTCGCCATGTTTCGAAGTCTGGTTCATTGGGTGGACGTGGAATTTTCCCTGAGAAAGATCTGAGATTCACAAATTAAATTCTTGTTTCTAAATTTGATCACTCTTTTGTTTTAGCAGGTTTCATGAACCTTTTCCCTCAAT
>NW_015542847.1:0-2260 GCF_001515605.1 Sinocyclocheilus anshuiensis
GCATTATACGACTGATAGATTGCAACGGTTGGACTTAAAAATCATCATATGTGTTCTATTGAAGAAACAAAGTCACCCACATCTTGGATGCCCTGGGGGTAAGCAGATAAACATTAAATTTTCATTTCTTGTGCTTATACATCGAGCATATCAGTAGAATGCCATATGAATTCAGCAGTGCTGCCAAAATCATACCCCCCTATATTAAATGCTTATTATTGAATCTAAACACTTGTGCTTTTTTGCAGGTATTCTACAGGACCAGATGTGTCTCCAGAATTCTTCTTTTGTTTTTACCACATAATCATAAATCATAATTATTACAGGTCCTTCATGAGACAGAAGGGCTACAACGTGCCCAGATGGGCATGTAACTCGCTACCACATTCATGCCAACAGGATGGCAGTTCCTGTGGGCCTTTTGTCCTGAAAGTAAGTTAAATGGATCATAATGCCATTTATGACTTTCTTTTCTTAGTGTAACACCAGAGGTAAACATTAATGGAGATGGTCATCTTGGATGGTAAATGGATAATAATGATCCTGTTTTTTTTATAAAACTATTGAAATGAATGGTGAGTTCCATTGAAAAACAACACAAGGAGATATTAGGAAGAGTGTTACTGCTGACAATGTTAGTTAAGGGGGACTTTATCGTAGTGACTAGTAGTGACATGATTGTTTAGAATTCCCTCACTTGTATTTAATTAAAGAAGGACAGCTTTAAAACATCATCGAGAGAAAATAGAAATAGAAACAGATAAATAAAGAGAAAATTGTCATTTTGCGGTGAACTATGCATTTGAAGAAATTTGACAACCTCTTGGCAATCCCTGTTACAATTGTTTTGTGGTGTTCCAACAGCTGTTGACAAAAGTGTTGGATAATGAAAAATTTCAGTTAGCTGAACGGGTAATTTGAAGGAATGCCATTCAGCCTGCTGTCCACTACAAATGCAACCTTTATTGCAACATAACTATTTTTTATTATATAGCAACCCATTGTTGTAACTTATTGTAATAACACATTGTTTACATTGCAACCATATCATTCTCAATTACATAATCACTTTTCTTTTTTAGTTTGCAGAATGTTTCTTAAATGATGAGCCGCTTCAGTTTTCCACATCTGAAAAAAGTGTGGCTGCCCTAAGAATGACTGTAACTGCTTGTTTCCTGCAGAACACTGGTAAGGTTTGGATACTAGTGCTTGTTTCAAATTACATTAAAATATTTCAAATATTCATTCATTCTTTTGTACCCTAACTATTTATCAGTGTTTGTAAAAAATTTATTTATTTGCTTGTAAATACTTGTGATGTTTTAAGAACTTGCCTTATATAACTTTGTTTATTCTGCCTTGGCATGATATTTGACTAGCTGACCTTAAGGACGTGTGCCATCTGTGTGGTGAAAGAAACAGTGGTCAAAAAGTGACTAACTGGGTAAGCATTCCAAAAAGAATGTTGTGTTTTATCAAACCTTTATTGAAATTACCATATTAATTGAAGGTGACATAATGTTAATTTAAATATAGTTTGAAATGAATTACAGAAATACCTATGCTTAACTTCAACATTTGTTTGTCAACATGTTTAGATTGGCTGTGATGTGTGCCCACGTTGGTTTCACTGCAACTGTGTCCAACGCTCAAGGAAACACAGAAGTTACATCTGCCCCGTTTGTGAACCTTGATGTGCACACTCTCACGTTGATTTACTGCGATCATTTTTTTTTAATTTAAGTAAGTGTTAAGTTTTATTTCTTTTACAGTTATATTTTAAAACATTATGTTTGCTTATTGTAATTTCTATGTGATTGTAACACTATGTAAACTAAATAAAAACACTTAATGATGATCTCATGTTATTCACAATAGAACTGTGAAATCATTTTAAAAATATGATGAAAAAGTGGTACTAAAAGTAAACTGATTAGGATAAGTGCCAACAGATGAGTAACATGACATGAATTGGGGTTGTGTATATGGGTCTGTGATGGACAGTATCAGTGTTAGTGGCAAATGAAAACAGTTGTAGCGTATGGACCAATCAGACTCACCGTTTTTCATTAGATTTAACAAATCAATTATTCATTAGATTAACAAATAGTCACAGACCCCTCACCCAATAAACATACTGGGTGCCAGGATGTCTGTGAACGTTGCCAAATATGTTTGCACAGAAAAATGATTTGTTGTAACAGAAGGAGCTTTCTTTATAGTACACAGAAACAACAACAGCAGTACACTGAACCGATTA
>NW_015542848.1:0-321 GCF_001515605.1 Sinocyclocheilus anshuiensis
TAGATGTAATATTTGTGTGATTTTAGGGACTAAACTCACCTGAAATCAGTGAAAACAGCAGCGAGAGACGGGGTGTTTCCTTGTGACATGTGCAGTGTTGCGCCCCGTTTCCATGTCAACTCCTTCCGCTCCGCGCGCACGCCCATTGAAGCACGTCACGCATTAAAAGTCACACGTTTACATTACATAAACATATGAATAAACATATCCCCCTTATTTTTCCTGTAAGTGGGCGTGGCCATTTGTAAATTTAAAGGGGTCATATGATGCGATTTCAAGTTTTCCTTTCTCTTTGGAGTGTTACAAGCTGTTTGTGAATAG
>NW_015542848.1:742-1053 GCF_001515605.1 Sinocyclocheilus anshuiensis
GTGAACCTAGGAGAGGAGGTAATTCTGACTTTGCTATGACAATCTGGCACTTCTGAATCAGCTACTGTTTTGTTATTAGTTTAAGTATTTGCTATTGACTGTTCAAATGCTCGTGTGTGTGTGTGTGTGTGTGTGCGCGCGCGTGTGTGAGAGAGAGAGAGAGAGAGAGCGAGAGAGCACGCGAGAGAGAGAGCGAGAGAGAGAGAGAGAGAGAGAGCGCAAGAGAGAGCGCGAGAGAGAGAGCGCGTGCGAGAGAGAGAGAGAGAGAGGGTCACATCACAAACACATACCAGCTTCATCACTGTGTCTGT
>NW_015542848.1:1383-1769 GCF_001515605.1 Sinocyclocheilus anshuiensis
ATATTCTGTTACACCAAATACACAAAATAATGATCTTTAAAAAAGCATCATATGACCCCTTTAATGTGTCTGGCTTCCGGTGTCATTCCAGCTATATTAGCTTGTTTTGCTGTTTGCTATTGCAAACTGGTATCTTACCATGTTATGTTAATGTATTGTCTTAATTATGAACGTACTGGTTTGTAGTGCAAACAGTTTTACCGTTTACTGCACTTTGTTCTTCTCGTTATTTCCCTATAACCATAATCACAAGCCTCACACATTCACATACAATTGCTTGGTGGATAGAATTAGATCACTACATAAACAATTGAAAATGTCATTAAATTATGACATTGCTAATTTAAAATTAATTTTGTAGTTCAATGGCCCAGTGCAAAATGCCA
>NW_015542849.1:0-541 GCF_001515605.1 Sinocyclocheilus anshuiensis
CTTGCAGTGGAATGCAAGAAGTTTAATATCAAATGGACAAGAATTTAAAAAATGGATCGATGATTTTAAGGTTAAACCTCAAATAATATGTGTACAAGAATCGTGGTTAAAGCCTAATTTAAGTTTAGTGGTTCAAGGATACGAAGCGGTACGCAAAGATAGGAATGAAGGAAATGGAGGGGGAGTAATAACATTCATTAAATTAGGAGTAGCATATAGGGAGGTTAAAGTGAATGAGGAATACGAGGCAGTAGTGATTGACGTAAGAACTGGTAATCAGAATATAAGATTTATTAATTTTTATAATCCGTGTAAAAGATTAAATAAAGATCTGCTGAAAAATATTGGAGGAGAGGGTAATTTTAACATAGTGTGGTGTGGTGATTTTAATGCTCATAGTACTTTGTGGGGAAGTGCAAATAATGACCAAAATGGGAATGTGATAGAAGAAATATTAGACTGTAGTGACCTAGTGTGCCTAAATAACGGGAGTATTACAAGATTAGATGTAGTTAGAGGAAGTAATTCAGTGTTAGATTTA
>NW_015542850.1:0-1442 GCF_001515605.1 Sinocyclocheilus anshuiensis
CAATACATTGTAACAATTGTCATGCCAATAAAGCACATATTGAATCGAATTGAATTGAATCGAGAGAGAGAGAGAGAGAGAGAGAAAGAGAGAGAGAGAGAGAGAGAGAGAGAATATATAACATACAAAGCCCTTCTTGCCAATGAATCTCCCACAGTGTCTCATCCTCTAAATATACTCGCGTTTAAACTAATGAATGAAACTCAAGCTGAGTCTGACACCAACCACAACCTCAACAAGACATTGACAAAAATCTAAAGTATAATTATGATGAAAAATTAAAAAACGAATTTGACCTCCAAACCAAACTCCAGTGTTATTCGGCCCTAAATAGAACCACCAAATTGGCAAATTACTTATCAATCAAACAATTAAAAGAAAGACAAATCCTTTCAAAATATCAACTCAGCGACCATGACTTAGAAATAGAGAAAGGAAGACATAAAAATCCTGCATACCAAGAGAACAGCGACTATGCAAGCACTGTGACCTGAATCAAATAGATGATGAGAAACACTTTCTTCTTGTCTGCCCCAAATACACCACTACAAGGCAAATATTCTTTCCACAATTTGAAGTACTGAACTGTTCATTTTTTCTCTGGATGACTCAGTGAAAATGCGCTATATACTCGGAGAGGATGAGATGGCAGTCAAACTAGCTGCAAAATATGTATACACCATACATACCATACGAAATGGTCAATTCATTTGCTTTATTTGACATTGTCTGCTGTCGTTATTTTTATTTTATTGTATTTATTCCTTTTTCTCTCATTTATTACTCATTACCCAACATATCACACCATTCTTTTAATACTTGAAAAAGTGACCCTAGCCTATTACACTTTAAAAATAAATGAAAAACAGTTTCAGTTTCAGAACAAAATGTACAAGTGTTGAATATAAAATCATATCATAATAATATTTTCCAATAATTTCCCAAAAATATTAAAAAAATTCAGAGGGAAGCCCATCTAATCCAGGGGATTTTCCAATTGATAATTCTTGCACAGCTTTAGTTACTTCTTGGAAGCTTAAAATACAATCTAAATCTTCTTTATGCTCTGATTTAGGTTTTGGGATTGAAACGTCTCAGTTATGTATGTAACCCTCGTTCCCTGAAGGAGGGAACGGAGATGTTACGTCAGTCGTGACTGACGAATTGGGATCTCGCCTGAGAGCCCAATCACCTTCGAGTGTTAACTAAACAAGCCAATGACAGTTGGCGTGCGTGTTTCGCCACGCGCACCCCGCCCCGCAGCGCGGGTATAAAAGGAGAGTGCGTGCAAACGCACATCAGTTTTTCGCTGAGGAGCCGAGACTGTGCGCCCCGCCTGTACAGCGGTGGTACAGCAACTGTGGCTATGGGACGTAACGTCTCCGTTCCCTCCTTCAGGGAACGAGGGTTACACAAGTAACCGAGAGGTTCCCTTTTTCAGT
>NW_015542850.1:1452-2052 GCF_001515605.1 Sinocyclocheilus anshuiensis
TTCGACGTTACGTCAGTCGTGACTGACGAATTGGGATCCGTATGGAAAACGCCACTATTGCTGACCCCCTCCAGTGCCCTGCGAAAGCCAGCAAGTCCCCCCACACCAGTTGGGGCGGAAGAAGGACAGGGCTTAGGCAGAGGTGTCCACCACTGCTGTTCCGTACAGTGGGATATTGGATAACACTGGGAAAGCGTACCCAAGTAGGGGAACGCTACGGAAGCCACATCCTGCGTATAAGAGGTATCATGTGGAGGTACACATATGGACTGGCCATAGGGCAGTACTACAATGGGAGTCTCTGCAGTAGACTCAGCCCGCCTGGGGTGAGATCACTACGCAGCAGGTATGGCAGAGAACATCTGCCATGGAAAGACACGGGCTTACCGTGAGGGGATCCGTACCGTGGAAGAATACACATGTGGGATCACCCGAAGGGGGAATCACTACACACGGGCACCTAGCCCAGCACAAGGGCTGACCTCGGGCATGCACACGAGTGCTGAGCCTGGCGTCTGGCGCTCCGCCACGCCTGATTGCTATCGAGGTGCCCCAGCGCCAATGCCCAAGAAGATGCCACTCCTCTCGTAGAGTGTGCTC
>NW_015542851.1:0-824 GCF_001515605.1 Sinocyclocheilus anshuiensis
AGTCAAATTGACAGACATTATCACCTTCAATCTGTTGAATTGGTTGTTTTTGAATGTCTACTCAAAAAAACAAAAACAAAAAAAAAGTTTTTTAATGTCACTTTTCACACTTGGGTGCATGCAGCAATAGTAACATGGTAGCTCTTTTTTTTTTGCCTTTTATTATGGAAAATTCCAGAGTTTCAGTAAATTATTTTCACAATTTGACTTTAGATTGTATCGCTTGTAATGAAGTTTAAACATTTCTGTGTTTCTTTCTTTCTTCCTTTCCCTTTTTGGCAAAGGATCTGCTTAACACACAGTAGTGACTATTGAACACACACACCATGAACACACACCTGGAGCAGTGGGCAGCCATTTTTGCAGCAGCACCTGGGGAGCAGTTGGGGGTTCGGTGCCTTGCTCAAGGGTCTCACCTTTGGGTTACAAGTCCGACTCTCTAACCATTAGGCCACGACTGCTCCACAGGCTGCTGTCACTTTAAGAACTAACGCATGGATCCAAAACTCTGACACATCAGATTTTCTCCAATATATCTCTTTACCTCTTGTATATATCTTGTTTATATCAATATATCTTGGTTTCATAATCCTTGAAAGTCAAACTCATAACTGAAAATAAAATTAATCGCACAGCCCTAAAGTGCAAGAGTTTTATCCAGTGGGAAAAGGTCTGAAATGGCTCTTTTGATGTTGAAGGTTGCAGACCCCTGCCCTCGGGGGTCACGAGGAGTCACGCTGTATGGATCTTAGGTGTTTGCAGGCCTGGAGAGTGTCACATAAATTTGCCTTTTCCTGTTTTCGGGCTTCTACTATGGATTTATG
>NW_015542852.1:0-764 GCF_001515605.1 Sinocyclocheilus anshuiensis
CTGACATCAATATGGAATGCATCATCAACCATACTTACCCTTCCCAAGCAGTTTCTTGTGATGAAGCTTCGTCTAGGCTTAACTCATCAAGACCTAGCTTTTCGCTTCAAAGTGAGTTGTGGAACTGTCTCAAACATCTTTCATGAATGGCTCGATGTGATGGCTAAAGAATTACAATGCCTTGTCCGGTGGCCATCCAGAAAAGAAATCAGAAGAAATCTCCCCACCCTCTTCAAGACTACAGGTTTCCAAAAAGTTAGATGTATAATAGACTGTACTGAAGTGTTCACTGAGAGGCCAACTAGTTTGCAAGCACGAGCAATCACATACTCCCACTACAAATCACATAATACTGTGAAGAACCTTGTTGGTATTAGTCCAACAGGAGCTATTACATTTTTATCAAAAGTCTGGGGTGGTCGTGCTAGCGACAAAGTTATAACAAAAAATTCTGGGTTGATTGACCTTCTTGAACAAGGAGACCATGTAATGGCTGATAGAGGCTTCAATTTTCCTGAATATTTTGCCAACAAATGTGTCCGTCTTCATGTACCAGCATCTACAAAGGGAAGAAAGCAATTGACAGGATTAGAGGTGACACACTCTAGAAAAATATCACGAGTGAGAATCTATGTGGAAAGGGCCATAGGAAAATTGAAGTCATTCAGAATTCTGCGGAACACCCTGCCAGTCATGCCAGTCAGTCAAACGGAGAAATTATAACAGTCTTTGCACAATAGATAAAATATTAATTGTTTGTGCAG
>NW_015542853.1:0-341 GCF_001515605.1 Sinocyclocheilus anshuiensis
TCACCGCAGTAACCAATCGGCAACGGAATTTCCCTCCAGCAGCCAAACCAGGTAGCCTGCGTCAGGAACGAGACAACCTCTCAGCTTCTCAGATTTCAGCAAAACGCAAGTACAAACAAATCTTACAGCTGCTGAAATGGGTGCTGAACTGGTGAATTGAGTTAAGCAGTAAAGATAAGAAAATATCTGCTTTGTGAATTCTCTCAGGCTGAATTTAAAACCACTCGTGGAAACGAGTGTTAGAACCAAGAAAACCTCATGCAACTCCGTTAACTCATTCCTTCGTTCTTCTGAGGTGTATATGTGTGTGTGTGTGTATGTGTGTTTTAGCTTAGTTTTAA
>NW_015542853.1:597-1884 GCF_001515605.1 Sinocyclocheilus anshuiensis
GCTGATAAGGTGTAAACTATTGGAATTTGAAATCAGTTCTAATCAGGTGGACTTCGAATTTTCAGATCCGAGTCCTTTCAAAACCTAAATGAATTAATAATAATTAATTCCCTACAATTAAGTAATCAAGACATTACATATGGTGGAGAAAAGAAAGCTGGCAGATTCTACTTAAAAATTAATGACACCAATATATTATTATGAATCTTGTCTATTTTTATCCGGAAAAATAGATGAGACATAAAGAAACTGAGTTTGTTGTGTTACTATTTTATTATAGCATGGCAGAGCGTGTTGAATGAAGTGAAACTCGAGTTTGTTGTTTAGAATTTAACTGCAGTAAAACATTTAATTTTCTCCACCGAGACAAAACAAGTCGCTCTAAAGCGCATGAACAGAGAAGCAAGCATGTTCCTTGTTCTTCTGTCTTTTAAAAAGGCCTCAGAGTGTGATTTGTATAAGTGCGTGTTCCACTTCCAAACGCAACTCTGCTATTAATCTCCCCGGTTTGAGGAAATCAGAGTAGCTAACTGATAGTCCTGTGCCATTTAATTCACTAAAGAAACTAGTGAACTTAAAAACGCGGTACTCACAGAGTGTCCGAGACGTTATTTTTGTGATGGGAGAATTGTGAAAGCTTGATCAAATGAAATCGTGGTTAAATCCACGTGTGTTTTGTCTGTATAAATAGACGATGTGCTGATATCCGCTGAGGTATCAACAACAGTTATTGTATTAATTGCAGTAAATCTGTACTTTGTTGTGTATCAGAGCGTGTTGAATGAATGAAGTGAAACTCGAGAGTTTGTTGTTTAGAATTTAACTGCAGTAAAACATTTAATTTTGTCCACCGAGACAAAAGAAGTCGCTCTAAAGCGCATGAACAGAATAGCAAGAGTGTTCCTTGTTCTTCTGTCTTTTAAAAAGGCCTCAGAGTGTGATTTGTATAAGTGCGTGTTCCACTTTCAAATGCAACTGTGCTATTCATCTCCCCGGTTTGAGAATATCAGATTAGCTAGCTGATAGTCCTCTGCCATTTAATTCACTAAAAAAAACTAGTGAACTTGAAACGCGGTAGCTATTTACTTTTGGGAGAATTGTGAAAGCTTGATCAAATGAAATCGTGGTTAAATCCACGTGTGTTTTGTCTGTATAAATAGACGATGTGCTGATATCCGCTGAGGTATCAACAACAGTTATTGTAATAATTTCAGTAAATCTGTACATTAATTCACCTCACTCTAACGAGTGAGTGTTACACAGCGCTGTGAGATAAGAATCTAAAGA
>NW_015542854.1:0-1262 GCF_001515605.1 Sinocyclocheilus anshuiensis
CTTTTGGTGTGGAAGGGCATTTACAGTTGCCAAAAATTGATTTTTGTTATTAAAAATTAATAAGCAAGCCCAGCTCAGATTACCAAAAGTAATGAAAAAGTAACTAAGAAGCACAATTAGTTACTTTTTTAAAGGAGTAACGCAATATTGTAACGCATTACTTTTAAAAGTAACTTTCCCCAACACTGGTTGCATCACTTCAAATGTACTCAAGTAAAAGTACACAATTTTTAAACTAAAAAGTACAATTTCTGAGAAAAACTGCTCACCATATTGTTCCAATGTGTTACAATAATGTAAAACACACACACACACACATACTGTATATATATATATACAGTGGGTACGGAAAGTATTCAGACCCCCTTCAATTTTTCACTCTTATATATATATATATACAGTATATATGCACGTGCAATTGAAGAGTGCGCACAACAGGACAGGAAAGTTCATTTTTCTGGCATGATAGGGACTTTATTTCGTAACGTTACGAAAATAACGTTAGAATAATGACACTGACATACAGACTCAAGATGGCGCCGATGAAGATGGCGGCCTCCGTGGCGTGCTCTGCAGTTGTTTTTGTGTTTTTGTTAGTTTGTCCTGTCTTTAGTTATATCCCTGCAATCAGTTTCACCAGAGACGAATTGCTGGACATTCGGAAGTACACACCACCTGATATTTCACCGGTTTTCGATTATTCTGATGTTTTGCTGGACAATGTAGTCGGGGGAGCTGCAGCGCTGATCAAGCGCTTCAGGACGCGCAGACGGGGGAAGCGAGCCGGTGCGCTCGTGAAGCTCAGACAGCGCGGATTCAGGACGCCGTTGCCAAGCATCCATCTGGCAAAACTCCGCTCTCTACCCAACAAAACGGACGAACTCCTTCTGCTCTCCCGGACAAATAAGGAGTTCTCACACTCGGCTGCTCTGTGTTTCACGGAAACCTGGCTGAATCACGCCGATTTTTCACACTCTGCTGCTCTGTGTTTCACTGAAACCTGGCTGAAAGACGCCATTCCGGACAGCGCGTTGAGTCTCCCGAGTTTCCAGCTGTTCACAGCGGACCACGACGCAGAATCAACGGGGAAATCACGCGGCGGCGAAAACGATCAACGAAAGGTGGTGTACAGATGTAACCATGTTAAAGAAGATGTGCTGTCCCGATCTAGAAGTGATCTAGAAGCGCTTTTCATTAACTGTAAGCCTTTCTACTCGCCACTCGTTCATTCTCGTGAGTGTTTACATTCCTCCGCAAGCGCA
>NW_015542855.1:0-1364 GCF_001515605.1 Sinocyclocheilus anshuiensis
TAAATTGTGTTCTAAATGGCAAAACTCATGTTCTGAGAAAATACTCTTGCACGATCATTGATGTGAACTTGACTTCGTCTGATGGCTTTGGAACAGGTGGTAACGACAGACATAAGGATGCGCTCGTTGATCAAACATTCCATTGGCTGGTTTGAAAAGGTTCGATGACAGTATAACCTCTGTTCACAGGTTTCGCACACAGACAGCAGCCTAATGATAACCCCTTTCGTGCTCTTCCCAATATTGTGACAAACACCATATTTAAAAGATAGAATTTGAAGGAAACTGTTTTGTTATTGACGCGGTGAGTCAGACAGTTATTTACACTGCAAGAAATAAGGCCTATCTCTTTCCATTAAAATATAGGCTATAAACATTCTAAAATATATGTTTACCTTATAGGTAAAATTGCATAAATTTGAATAGCAATGTGATGTCTCAAAACGCATTTATAATCTGTATCTCATATTTTCCTAACGTTGTGTACCCATAACTGCATTAAACATGGTGTCACGTGGATGGAATATGCATGGAAATGATATGCAGATGACGTTATGCATATTAAAACTAGGCGTTGTAAGCTACATAAATAGCTATTTCGGGGAGGAGACGGGGTGGAGATTCATGTACACACAATCTTCCGCTGACTGGGTATTACAAAGGGATTTTTGCGCAGGTTCTGGCGTACGCATGGCTTTATAAATCTGAAAACATTTGTACAAACGCAAAATCTAGCTTTTGTGCGTACGCACACATTTAGGCTGAAATTTAAAAATACTATTTGGCCAGTGGAAATTAATGAGAATAACTATTCTCTGCAAACTTTCTCTGAAAAGTATTTTATACGATTTTGATTTATTTATCCCCCAAAAAAACAAGGTTACTTCTGTATCTCATATTTTCTTAATGTCTTTTATATTGTTAAACATGGTATTACGTGGATGGGAATATGCATTTGAAAATGATATGCAGATGAGGTTATGCATAGTAAAACTAGGCGTTGTAAGCTCCATATATGGTGATTTTGGGGAGGAGATGCATGTACGCACAATCTTCCGCTGACAGGAATTTATAAAAGGATTTTTGCGCAGGTTCTGGCGTATGCATGGTTTTATAAATCTGAAAATTTTGTGCGTACGCCAAATCTAGCTTTTGTGCGTACGTACACTTTTAGGATGAAATCTACGGAAAGTTTTATACATGAGGCCCCTGGCCTTAATTTTAAAATCTATCATGAAAAGTGCTGGAAATTACCTTTTAAGAGTAAAATAAATTAAAAGTAAAATTCAGTGACTAACCCTTCAGTTATTAATCTGGTGTGATCTGTTCTAATGAAGGTAACTCTAGTTCTCACTTTTTAATAA
>NW_015542856.1:0-660 GCF_001515605.1 Sinocyclocheilus anshuiensis
TTAATGTGAATATTAGTTGTTCTTTTTGCTTTTGTGCAACAGATATATAACAATTTATATGTTTTACACTTTTCTAGTTTTTTTAGAAATAGAATTTCTATTTTGCGGAAGTCCCGCGAATCATTTTATTCTCCCGCATCCCGCACACACACGAGTCTCTGCACTCGCCTATCAAGTCTTCTCCCGCGCAGCACTCTGTTGCGTCGGGTCTCGCGGGAGCAGGGGTCTAATCCACTGGCACTGGACTCCACAGTGCGTGTGCTACATCCTTTTTACAATCTAGATTATGAATCACTGCATTCTGTTAGCAGTGTAACACGGCAATAACGTATAGAGACCTCGGCTTGTAACTATACTCTAATTACTATTTTGAAAATTATAACACGTTAAATTACTCCGTTACTAAAAAAGTAATCAAATTACAGTAAAGGGTTACAAAGTAATGCGTTACTGCCCAACACTGCTTATAAAGCACCTATTAATGGCTTATTCTGCATGACCACACGATCCGTTAATCAACAAGCAGCTCACGGTTCCTGACATCATAGTTCTGTTCTGCCAGGCTCAGGCGGTGTGAGAAGTATGCACATGGGTGGACCTTCCCATCAAGGGGGGATCGCTGAGAGAGAACTGCCCCAACCCCGACCTCAGAAGCGTCTA
>NW_015542856.1:824-1013 GCF_001515605.1 Sinocyclocheilus anshuiensis
AGAACCTGTCTGACAAAGTGAAGCATGCTTAAAGAGCAACACATCATGCCGCGATCTAAAGAA
This sequence comes from Sinocyclocheilus anshuiensis, assembly GCF_001515605.1. Taxonomy (NCBI): domain Eukaryota; kingdom Metazoa; phylum Chordata; class Actinopteri; order Cypriniformes; family Cyprinidae; genus Sinocyclocheilus; species Sinocyclocheilus anshuiensis. The sequence continues at coordinate 888 of NW_015542856.1, forward strand.
ATTTAAGAACAGATGAGAAACAAAATAGTTGACATATATCAGTCTGGAAAGGGTTATAAAGCCATTTCTAAGGCATTGGGCCTCCAGCGAACCACGGTCAGAGCCATTATCCACAAATGGAGAAAA
>NW_015542857.1:0-225 GCF_001515605.1 Sinocyclocheilus anshuiensis
CTTTCACAATGAAACACAGCGTCACACACGGCAGCCTAGAGTGAGAGGAGGCCGGTGAGCTTGAGAACGGCACGGCCGGCGGATTCAACGAAGGAGCGTCCGGCGGGCTTGCAGCAACCACGTGACGACCCCGGACTGGACTCCGCTTCGTCCACGGTGAAAGCCAATCCGGCGATCCACAGCACTAAGTTGATGTATTCCCTCAGTGACCAGCACGGATCAGCT
>NW_015542857.1:637-1191 GCF_001515605.1 Sinocyclocheilus anshuiensis
AGAGAAAGGAAAAATTGAAATCGCATCATATGACCCCTTTAAATTTGAGCTTAAATATCCTGCAGATACCCTGGCAAAAACCATCAATTCATGTTTTTTTATATAATTTTCCGATCTCGGGTGGTGAGGAGGGTTCATTACTGGACCTCAAACAATTTTAGTTGAAGACCCCTGCTCTAAATCCTGACTGGAAATCCTCACAGATACCATTTCTCTCTAAGAAGGAACATAGCTGAGAAGATACTGCCTTTTCTAGTATTTTTGACAGAAAATGGAGATTTGAGATCAGTCTGTAAATAACTAATTCTCTAGGGTCAAGTTGTGTTTTTTCTAATGAGAGGCTTAATAACAGCCAGTTTGAAAGTTTTGGGGACATATCCTAATGACATTGACAAATTAATAATATTCATAAAGAAAAAAAGTCAAGTGATCACCCTGAACATCTCAGATGTTTATTTATTTATCTGGAGGTCTGGTCAGAGACGTCTTGATCTTCATAATCTGAAAAATTTAGTAAGTGGTCTCCTTTATATCTTCATACATTTTTTTTTTTT
>NW_015542858.1:0-131 GCF_001515605.1 Sinocyclocheilus anshuiensis
TGTGTGTTTGTGTGTTTGTGTGTTTGTGTGTGTGTGTGTGTGTGTAAAAAGTGTTCCTAGTCCCAAGTTCTCTGTCCGCTGTGAACGTCTTCGTGTGAACGTCTTCCTGTGTTCGTCTCCCTTGGTTCCTT
>NW_015542858.1:271-532 GCF_001515605.1 Sinocyclocheilus anshuiensis
GATTTAAGTTATATTTAAGATTAACTTTAATCCTGTTGCACCATAACTTTAAACTCAGATTTAAATCTCAATTATGGATTAACTTTAAACTTAACCCTTAAATGCATACCTCGGGTCTTTAGCGACCCGGGACATCATTCTCTACCCTCTCCCTCCTTTATTTTTTTAAGTTTGACATCAGCTTTCTTCGTATTCCTCAATCTATTAATTATAAACAATATAACAAGAAAAAAAATAGTAAAATATAAAATGCCAGTTTTC
>NW_015542858.1:559-983 GCF_001515605.1 Sinocyclocheilus anshuiensis
AAATATAAAAGAATGCCAGTTTTCTGATTAATTTTTTGTAAAAAGTGTATAGGGTCGCTAGAGACCCGAGGTATGTAAATGTGTAAGTATTTTTTCCTGCACAACTATATTTACATATCTGACGACTCAATATGTGCAATGCAACAGTGTGTGACACTGTTTGATACACAATAATGACGTGACGTTTCACTCATAATTACCGCAGGCATAAAACAAACGAATATCAAAAGCAAAAGTTGAAGTGGTTTGAATGGCTTTACTGCAGAGCAAATACTATACGCAATGAAATATAAATGTCACTGTCATTTGATGCTGGATGTGGTGAATAAGCTGCCAGTGATCAAAATATTGATTATGAAGTCATTGAAAACGATAGTTTTGAGAATATGGTTGAGATCGTGAATATGAGGCAGATGCTGAATGT
>NW_015542858.1:1111-1299 GCF_001515605.1 Sinocyclocheilus anshuiensis
AAAGGTAACGAAATATGCTTTATTTTATTCTTCTGTAATTGTTCTTAAAATATCAAGAGTTTTTTTGCTATTGCAGCAGTTAAAGATCCATCCGTGCTGTAGGCTATATATAGGTCCGGGTCGCTAAAGACCCGAGACCCTAATAAATGATTGGCGAAACATTCATGCATTTAAGGGTTAATGGAGGT
>NW_015542859.1:0-135 GCF_001515605.1 Sinocyclocheilus anshuiensis
GCCGATCGCCGATCACAGAAAACAGTATCTGCCGATACCAATAACAATCTTTTTAAAGCCTTTTTATCATTTATAACTATTTATAGTGATACTCCAATCAGGATTTTTAGACATTTATTCAGGGCCTGAATTTCA
>NW_015542859.1:365-497 GCF_001515605.1 Sinocyclocheilus anshuiensis
AATTTTTTTCTTTTTTTTTTTTTTTACACAGTACAGTAATACAATCTTTCACAGACATGTTTAAAACAATAAATATAAGCAACACAATATTTAATGCTTTTTACTTTTGCATTTACTTCTAGATTTATATAT
>NW_015542860.1:0-217 GCF_001515605.1 Sinocyclocheilus anshuiensis
TGTCACTTGCATTGTGTCCATTCTCTCAGTGTGTATGTCCTTTGTACACATGTGTACATCGAGTATGCATATGTTTGTCTCTTTCTGGTGTCATGTGCATAGAGTCTGTCTTTGTGCATTTCTCATTTCTTGTTTTCCATCTTGGTGATTAGACTGCTGTCCACAGTCTCTGAAAATAGTTAGATTTCTTTCTTTATCTTTTCCATTGTCCATTCAT
>NW_015542860.1:311-533 GCF_001515605.1 Sinocyclocheilus anshuiensis
GGAAGTCCCCTGGCTCCACTGGTTTTGCTGGCCTTCTTGTCCTTCAGATGACCGGATCATCTTTCTCCAGGAGGGTACACATTTCAAACAAACATCTCAATGCTTATACCTGAAACGAGATCAAAAAGAAGAGGTTCCCCCCCCCCTTTCCCCCACAATAATCTTTTCACATTCAAGACCAAAGCTACAGAAATTTAATCACAGAATGCAATTCAATCATTT
>NW_015542861.1:0-966 GCF_001515605.1 Sinocyclocheilus anshuiensis
TGTTAATGTCCCAAATGTCCTCTTTGTAACGTTGCTATGTGACCAAAGAATAATGCAGAACGCCCTCCTAAAGTCATGTCTGGAACGTTATAATATGACTAAAAGAGGACCATGTGAGAACGTTTTGTTAACGTCCCAAATGTCCTCTTTGTAACGTTGCCATGTAACCATAGAAAAACCAATATAGAATGTCCTCCTAAAGTCATATTGGGAACGTTATTATATATTAAAAGAGGACCAGATGGGAACATTCTGTTAACGTCGCATACGTCCTCTTTGTAACGTTGCTACTGTATGTGACCATAGAATAACCAATATAGAACGTACTCCTAAAGTCATATTGGGAACATTGTTATATATTAAAAGAGGACCATATGGGAACGTTCTGTTAACGTCGGAAACGTCCTCTTTGTAACGTTGCTACTGTATGTGACCATAGAATAACCAATACAGAACGTCCTCCTAAAGTCATATCTGGAACGTTATTATATACTAAAAGAGGACCATATGGGAACGTTCTGTTAACGTCCCAAATGTCCTCTTTGTAACGTTGCTACTGTATGTGACCACAGAATAACCAATACAGAACATCCTCCTAAAGTCATATCTGGAACGTAATTATATGACTAAAAGAGGACCATATGGGAACGTTCTGTTAACGTCCCAAATGTCCTCTTTCTAACGTTGCTATGTGACCATAGAATAACCAATATAGAAAGCTGTTTCCAGTTTGCGCTCACCACATTCACTGCTGCAGTTTTAAAGGAACACACTCCAGACAGTTTCAAAGTTGTCCCTCGTCTGCGCTTCGATTATTTTTCTCCTATTTTCCACACATGTTCCCGTCTTAAGCACCGCAGTCACGGATTTTGTCACACACAGAACCGTTCACGTTTGAACTCCACATTCCTAACCCAGCACCGGCGGGTTACTTATTACTGATATCAACCCAAATTGGGTCAAATC
>NW_015542862.1:0-1026 GCF_001515605.1 Sinocyclocheilus anshuiensis
GTAACAGAAGAGCATAAAAATAAATAATTGAAATGGTAGTTGGATATGTGCTACTATTGGAAACCTGTGTATCTGTAATCATCTAGGTGTTCTGGGATTTTTGGTTTCACTGTGCAAATGGAACCTTAAACCTTGTGATAATCTTAATTGGTAAATTTACATTTGTTTGTAAATATGTTTAACTATTTTACATTGGAAACATAAAAAAAAGAAAGAAATTTCAGCAACATGTTTTTGCAGCACTGTATGATTGTATCGTAGTTTACTACCAGACAGCAGACAATTCACAACCAGACAACATGGAGAATGTTGAACGGGGTTTTTTGCAGCAGTGTATGATTGTATCATAGTTTATAACCAGACAGCAGACAATTCACAACCAGACAACATGGAGAATGTTGAACGGGGTAAGTTAAGACATGGATCATCACACCAGTATACAAAAAAATATATACATATATGTCCACAGATACGTTTATATAGGTTTATTTAATTTGTTGCAGGCAGTGATGTATTCAACAAATGATAACAACTACCGGTAATAACAGACAGTTTTAAAGCATCGCAAGCTACAAATGAAGAGCACAAAGAACTGAAATCAATGTATAGGCTACAACTAGCTGAAGTTTGCTGTGCTTTATCCTAACATTACACAAAGAATGCCTGCAATCATTCAGTCAGGGACGACTGCACACAACGTGCACTGTAAACTAATAAAAACATTATAAACTGTTACGAAATGATAAACAAATGTAGTTTGCGCAACACTGTAAATATATTTACCTTTTTAAATATATATATATATATCCCATTAAAACTGCTGAGATACAATGAGCGTGAACTGGAATTCTCAGTTCCACTTGATTCCACGCGCATGTCAGGGAAACTCATGAATATTCATGTATGTTCCGCCCACTGAAACCGAAAATCTCCAAGTATTGCTCACTGCAGAGCCAAATGACCTCCAGCTCCCCCTCTCTAGATGTCCAGCTCCACCTCTGTGTGAACTAATGGGTGGAGTTATGT
>NW_015542863.1:0-510 GCF_001515605.1 Sinocyclocheilus anshuiensis
TTCTCTCCCTCCACACTTAAGGTGTGCGTCACACACACTGAACCTAATTTTTCACGCCGTTGAGAAATGGCTTAAAGCAAATGAGTCCAAAGTCATCTACAGAAATGCTGTTTCAAAGTGTTCTGTTCTATGGACAAAAGCAAACCGTTCTTCTGTGGCTTCAGAGTTAGTAGAGAATTTTTTCTCAAAAAAACTCATAGTGCCTACTTCAACACGATGGAATTCATTTCACGATGCCCTGTCCAGGATCACTGACATTCCAGTTGCTGAGTTAAATACTGTTTGCACTCAGTTTGGAATAAAATGCTTCACGGATCGGGAGTATCTGTTCCTAAAGGAATATTGTATTGTGTTGAAGCCACTGACTGTAGCACTAGACATATTGCAAGGAGAAGATAACGGCTATCTTGGAACACTTCTTCCAACTCTGGAGATTCTAATGTCCAGGATACTGGCACTGCGGGGTGAGTTTAGGATGACAGCATCTCTCCCTGATGTCATTGTTCAGGT
>NW_015542864.1:0-1157 GCF_001515605.1 Sinocyclocheilus anshuiensis
TTGGCCACATGCAAAGTCAGACACTTTTATTTTGAAATCGCGATGCACAATACATAGCATATTTAGAAATATTTATTGTCCTGTGTTGGCATAGGTTTAAATGATTTACATTACAAATCACGTGAGTTTTCCCAGATGAACGTTAAGCAACACTCACGGCATATGCGGAGGAAGAGGTTAGCCCCTTTCACACATAGACTTTACTGGTAAATTACCGTTAAGAGATCATGTGTGAACAGGACCTTTTCAAAAATGCATTCCGGCAATCATATCGTTCTTATGGAGATGACATGATTACTCTGAGCTGTTTACAAAGCTCCACTGCTTTTTTAATAGCTTTTCTATGTAAATATGACGCTAGATGTAAATCTTTGACCATTGCGCCTCGCAGCTTTTTTCAACCTGTCGCGCTCGAGACCCACCCAGGCTTTGTTTCCATTCAGCAGCTGCTGCGACTCTGCAATTGGATACTATTATGCGCGTCTCGTCTTTTTAAGAGCATAATTTTAATATTTGGCCACATGCAAAGTCAGACACTTTTATTTTGAAATCGCGATGCACAATACATAGCATATTTAGAAATATTTATTGTCCTGTGTTGGCATAGGTTTAAATGATTTACATTACAAATCACGTGAGTTTTCCCAGATGAACGTTAAGCAACACTCACGGCATATGCGGAGGAAGAGGTTAGCCCCTTTCACACATAGACTTTACTGGTAAATTACCGTTAAGAGATCATGTGTGAACAGGACCTTTTCAAAAATGCATTCCGGCAATCATATCGTTCTTATGGAGATGACATGATTACTCTGAGCTGTTTACAAAGCTCCACTGCTTTTTTAATAGCTTTTCTATGTAAATATGACGCTAGATGTAAATCTTTGACCATTGCGCCTCGCAGCTTTTTTCAACCTGTCGCGCTCGAGACCCACCCAGGCTTTGTTTCCATTCAGCAGCTGCTGCGACTCTGCAATTGGATACTATTATGCGCGTCTCGTCTTTATAAGAGCAAAAACTTCTGATTGGTTAGTAATGTTAGTTTGAAAGCTGTGTTCCTTTCACAGTGGTGTAATGTAACGACGTAATAATACTTCGTTACAGTACTTAAGTATTTTTTGGGAGTATCTGTACTTTACTTGAGTTTTTACATTTCT
>NW_015542864.1:1367-1609 GCF_001515605.1 Sinocyclocheilus anshuiensis
GACAAACACCTTTTCTCATGTGCAAACAAGTGCGCGCACAACCGTGGATGATTTAATTTTCCTCTCAAGTCGAGTCTGGGGTGTGCGATATAAAGTATATCTTCGATATTGTAAGTGTTGTTGCAGGGGCGTAGCCATCATTTCAGAAGTGAGGGGGACAGAAATGTTATATACAGTGGGTACGGAAAGTATTCAGACCCCCTTAAATTTTTCACTCTTTGTTATATTGCAGCCATTTGCTA
>NW_015542864.1:3709-5313 GCF_001515605.1 Sinocyclocheilus anshuiensis
TTCTTATGTTGGAATGAAAGACACTAAGTACCAGAAGAAGTGCTTCTTAATCTTACCCAAAAATACAAAATGGAAGAAAGAGTTATAATTAAACACAATCTTGCTACTCAAGCGGTGTATGAACATTTCTTATATATATTTATTTGCTTCTTTTCCATTTTGCATTTACTTGTACTTTTACTTTCAATACTTAAGTACATTTAAGATTACAAAAATACTTTTTGTACTTAAGTACAATAAATATGAAATACTTTAAGACTTTTACTCAAGTAATATTCTAAACGGTGACTTCAACTTCTACCAAAGTCATTTTCTGGTAAGATATCTGTACTTTTACTTGAGTATGGCTTTCAGGTACTTTATACACCACTGTCCTTTCATACATTGGTAGGCGAACTCATGAACTCGAACGTGATAGCAACAAGTGTTTTTAAATGAAGGACAACTATCTTTTTTTTCCCGCAGCCAAACGCCGCACGCCGGAGATCCGGCACGGTGCCGGAGAACTTTAAGCCCTGCTTGTATCATAAATAAATACTTTATTTGTATGGTTTTGTAATATCTGTGTCACATATTTCCTTATGTGTCATGGTAGATCAGACTATTATTATATAATTGAATTACAGAAAAACTGTTTTGAACATGGTAATGGATTAAAACAGCCTATAAATAACAGGCTGGATGTACATTAACCTTACATCTTAACACCTCTTTTTTTTCCTTTTTACAAAGCAGATCATAGACCATATATTTTGTCTAGCCTATAAAACAGCTTCGTAAATAGGAAGATTTCAAAACATGAGTATTCTTAATGGGATTTTTTTTAGCGAGCCATCAAATGACTCGAGACTTGACTCAGACTCGAGCTATAAAGACTTCAGACTTGACTCGGCCTCCAGGTCAAAGACTTCAGACTTGACTCAGACTCCAGGTCAAAGACTTCAGACTTGACTCGGACTCCAAGTTAAAGACTTGTGAACATCTCTGCTTAACACCTTCCCACAGTGCCAAAACCACTTCCAAAAGGTTTGCTGACCATGATATTACTGTGCTTGATTGGCCAGCCAACATGCCTGACCTGAACCCCATATGCAATCTATGGGATATTTTCAAGAGAAAGATGAGAAACAGTCGATTCAACAATACAGACGAGCTAAAGGCCACTATTAAAGAATCCTGGGCTTCAATAGTGCCTCAGCAGTGCCACAGGCTGATCACTTCCATGCCAAACCTCACTGATGCTGTAATTTGTGCTTAAGGAGCCCCGACTAAGTATTGAGTGCATAAATGAACATACTTTAAAGAACTTGAGCTTTTCTGGTTTGCAAATCCCCTCATTTTTTATTGATCTTCTAAAATATTCTAGTATTTTAAAATACTGGATTTTTGACTTTCATGAGCTGTAAGCTGTAATAATCAAAATTAAAACAAAAAAATGTTTAAATGTTTTACTTTACATGCAATGAATCTCAAATAAAAGTAACAAAAAAAAAAAGTTTTTCAAAAAACTTTTTCACGATATTCTAGTTTTTTTTAGATGCACCTGTATATATACTGTGTATATATATATATATATATATACACATACACATATATATATATAT
>NW_015542865.1:0-583 GCF_001515605.1 Sinocyclocheilus anshuiensis
TTACTGAAGCACAATTTCTATTCTAACCCTTTAACCCAATTTTGCATCTCTGCTTGTTATTAGATCATTTTAAGCCACTAAACTCCGGGAAAGTTTTCAGTCCAATGATCCAGTAAGCAAATGCATTCAAACAATCCGTCCAAAACAGCGCTAATATAAAGGAAACCAAGCTGATTACATCAGAGATTGCAGAGAGAACAGAAACTCGCGTTGCGTTTTCAGTGAATTATTCATTCCAGTGTGTTTGGCTTTTAAACACGAGCTCTGTCTGTCATATTCTGTGATTGTCTCTAAAGAGCGCGAGCCCTCACATGTCACGCGTTGTGTGAAGTACAGACTGAACGGATTGTCAACATCCCACCGCTGTATGGCCAGATGAGACGCAAACTACGTGTTCTCGACTGGATAACCAGTCTCGCTAGTAAAGTTTTGATGGATGAAGACTGCAATCAAGGTAAAGACGATTGCGGTGGCGTACAGGAGTCGTACATTACAGTAAGCACGCGTGAGTCCGTTATAGGCTAATAATGCATGTATAAGCTCTTGACGCACTGATCGCACATTGTATTTATGCACAGGCACA
>NW_015542866.1:0-309 GCF_001515605.1 Sinocyclocheilus anshuiensis
GAGCTTCAATGCACATAATTACCAGTTTAGAGCTTCGAGGAACACAATGCTCTGTTAGTGCAAAAAATCAAATGGAGAGAATGGAAGCCCACATGTGTTTAAAAGGTACTTTCTTAGTAAGAGAAAGTTGGTTCGTGCAATATATGCAATATATAAGAGTAAAGCTTGCCCGCAGGAAGGATTTTTCTAACTCATGCAATGAAATCTTATTTGCAATGCAGAAAGAGCCTTTTCAGTTTGTTACAAGTTATAGACTCAGCAAGTCATATTAGAGCTGGAATGACAGCCTGCTTAGTTAATGCCTTCTAT
>NW_015542866.1:2914-3695 GCF_001515605.1 Sinocyclocheilus anshuiensis
CATATATCTATTAAAATACTGATATTCTGGTCTATAACTCCTCCCTGAACTTCCCTCTGCCCTGTATCTTGGTCTCTGATTGGCTGTAGGTCATCGCCGATGTAGTTTTCAGTCAGAAATCATTTCACACTGCGTGATTGTGAATCGCTGACAGCTCCAGATATTTAGCATGCCAAATATTTCGCGGGCATCGGCGACGCATCGGCGATTCCCTCAGATCGCGTCTTTGATCATTCACACTGCATGATTGTCAATCGCTTGAACGAGCACCGATTTGCCTCCATGTCGGGCATTTGTCGGCGATTTCGCAAAAACTGTCGGCGAGTGAAAAATCGGGCTAAAATCGTGCAGTGTGAACTCGGCATAATGTTTAGATGTTGATTTATTGTTTCGTTTGAAGTAACCATGTCTAGATCAGTGTTTGCTTTAGTTGGGAACTTGACCCTTGACTTCTGTGTTAGTATGTTTTTTTTTTTTAAATGTTCAAAAAAATGTTTCAACAGATACGTTCCTGAAACATATCTGTTGTAATACAAAAGCCCAGAAAAAATTCGATCAGGGGCCCGTTCTTCCGTTATTACATCCGAGATGAAATGTCACATCCAAGATGATATCATCACGCTAATCAGGATCTGGCTAATTCGGTTCTTCGAACGCAGTTGTGTGTTAACAGCTGAACTTAGCTTCATGTTGATGATTAGTATGGTTGGATTGAGTTATCTGAGATAATTGCACGTTCATGGGTTGGTTTAAAAGGGGCTATGTATCGATACTCAAAACC
>NW_015542866.1:3800-14012 GCF_001515605.1 Sinocyclocheilus anshuiensis
TGACATCATATAATTAAAAAAGACACCTGACGAAAAACTTGACAAATTTCTGGACTTTTATAAGGAAACAGCCAAGCGAACAAAACTACATAAATGTTATAATAGATAAATGAAATGTGTTTTCATTTTATTTGAATTTTTTACTTGATTCCCAATTATTTATATTCACGATTTCTAATTTTTGTATAGGCTTTACATTTTTATTTCAATGTAGCAATTAGCAATTCATTTAATTTGATATTTGAACAGATTTGTTACATGACAGCATTATTTAAAGTTTCTTAAGGGTCAAGATCATGTTGTCTGCATCTCATGCAGTTCCATCAAGCCACTCCCATAATATCTGTCACCACTCAAATTAATGCACGACTCTACATTATCTGTATAGCATGTGTGTAAGACTCCAATACAATTATGAAGCAATAATTTTATGACGAATAAATCTTTCAGTGTGTAAAACTGGCTGTGTCTATAGTATTAAAGACTACACAAAATTATTATATTATCTTTAAATGAATTTTTAAATGATTACTATTTTAAATTATTGTCCCTGGATCAGTAGGATACTCTTGTAATAAAGTAGCGGTGGTAGCAGACAGATTTTAAGTATCAGTTCCAAATCCAAATCAAATCAAATTCCAAATCAAATCCAGCTAACTGAGTTAGCAACGAACAAAAAACGGGCCACAGATGTTGGTTGTTATGAATTGACACGACAACCATCAGTTACAGTCTAATCTTTAATTAAATTGACATTGTATTGATTATAGTAAAAGATATTCTGAAAAAATCAATTAATATAAAAGACTTTCCAAACAGTTTGTGCACTAAAAGTTTTCATCTATTTCATTCTACCTCATTTAACCAGACTCACACAGACATCAAGAATCAGCATATGAATCTCAACAATGGTGAAAATGATCAAATATTTCAGATAAACCTCTGAATGAAGCATGAATAAATAATACAGGTGAGTTGTCTATTTTCTTTTATTCTTACTATTTGCTTTTATGTTTGCTGTTTTTGTTATGGCTTTAGTTGCTTATTTTGTTATGTTCAGAGGTTTATCTGAAATATTTGATAATTTTCACCATTGTTGAGATTCATATGCTGATTCTTGACATCTGTGTGAGTCTGGTTAAGACCACAGATGAAAACTTTTTGTGCACAAACTGTTTGGAAAGTCCTTTATATTAACTGATTGTCACAGAACCACTGGCTTTCAGAATCCTTTTTTACGATAATCAGTACAACTAACAATAAACCACCAATTTAATCAGAGCTTAGATTCCAAATGAGAACAGTTCATTAACTGATGATTGTCATCAGAAACATATAACAACAAACCCCTTTTATGTTTTATTATTTTTTTCTGGCCTTTTGTGTTAACAAATATGTTTCAGGAACACATGGTTACAACAACCAGAAGAAGAAAAAAGCCTAACACAGAAGTCAAGAGTCAAGAGCCCAACTAAAGCAAACACTGATCTCTAACATGGTTACTTCAAACAAAACAATAAATCAACATCTAAACCTTGTTTAGCTCCAAAGTTAATTCTCAATAAGATCTTCTGTAGACATCTGACAGAAATAAAGTCAGTCTGGTTATTAATAAGTGGAGCTGGTGATGCTGTTTGTGGGGTTGTTTAATCAGATCTTGAGAGATTTAATGTATATTATTTCAGTTGATTTCATCTAAGGCTGTGCCTGAAGTCAGTTGTAAGCCTAGTTCTTGCATTTGTCTTTTCATCAGTGATTCTGCTTGTTAACAGCAGCTGTTCATCACTAATGCACAATCAGCACTTAATTAATCACTTAATTACTTAATTGCAATGTAGTGAACGCAACTGAAATAAGTTCAGTGTACTCATAACTATTAGTTTTAAAACTTAAATGGTTTAATGTAATTGGTTTCCTCAAACGGTTTGAGTTAACATAACTTGTAGATCTTGAGCGATTTAATGTCTTCTTTTATTTCAGTTGATTTCATCTAAGGCTGTAGCTGAAGTCAGTTGCCTAGTTCATGTGTTTCTATTTCCTTCAGTGATTCTGTTTGTTAACAGCAGCTGTTCATCACTAATGCTCAATCAGCACTTAATTAATCACTTAATTAAGTGGTTTAAGCCAAGGCACTTGGTTTACTCAAAAGTTTTGTGAACGCAACTGAAATAAGTTCAGTGTACTCATAACTATTAGTTTTAAAACTTAAATGGTTTAATGTAATTGGTTTCCTCAAACGGTTTGAGTTAACATAACTTGTTGGGTTTTACAGTGTGCATAATTAATTGTTATTGTACTATTAAGTATATTAACATGTAAAATGGACACCTTAAAATAAATTGTTACCAATAATTTCTTAATTGTTACATTGTTTATTATGAAATGCTTTTAATATAATAATAATAATAATATTTTATTATCATGTATTAATGCTAAATGTGGATGAAAAAAGTTGTTACAAATTTGAACTTTGGTTTATTTGAATGGTGGAACCATATAATGTATGTATAAAAGATAAAAATAATTCTGTTTTCTGCATTGTTTTGCAAAAGTACCAGCAGCTCTTGTAGCACTTTTTTTGCCCTTCTTCCTCTCCTCCGCTGCTGCCAGAGTGGTGGTGGACAATCCTAATTACACCACTGCTCGAGATGTTTCACCACACATGCCAATAAAATGAAAACAAACACAATCATTTTAAGCCAGTCTTTATTCCCCATGGACTTAAAGAGCAAACCGACTGAATACCTACACAAAAGTAGCAATTGCTGATTAAGCGTTTAGACAAAAGATTAAAAGCTGTGTGAAACTTTTTAAAATACATTGAGCAATGTGAACCCTTTTAAACATCTATTTGTTAAACTGAGATACAAAAGGTTGACATTCCAGTTTGTATGGCAATTTCCAAATCAAATAGCTGGAAATAATCCTCTCTTCCAGTTTAGTCTCTACCTTCAGTCTAATTTTAATGAGTCATTAACTAAATACGAATAAACAATAGTAAAGGCATATTTTCTCATGAAAAACATATACTTTTGTCAAAAACAACAAGAATACAATTGCTTCCAGAAATTTTACTAACTGGTTAAATACAGTTCTCAACGCAGTCACAGGACACATTTCATAACGGCAATTATGATCGATGATCATTTTAACTCACAATTACTTTTGTTTGAAAACCTTACATTATATTAAACATCAAACACTCATGTACACTCACCTATGAATTCAATCCAAAGCATATACCTTTAAGTAATTTAATATTTACAAAAACATTCGCAATAAAAAGCTCTTACAATTATTTCCTTAGTGCAAGGAACTATTTGTAGGAACTCACTTCATGAACTCTCACCTACGTACTTAAGCTTGTCTGGCTTTTGTATCTGGCAGCTACTGGCAATATTTATGTATGCAGTAGCATATGCCCTTGAAACAAAGTGTGTGCAGAATGACAGTACAACACTAAAACCTCCGCCTTTTTTAAACAATTCAACAACTGCACCACCACTGAATGTCAATTAAATCAAGTGGATCTCAATTCCTGTCCTGGGGACCCACAGCACTGCACATTTTGGATGTCTCTCTTATTCACAAGTGATCCAATTCATCAGCCTGTTAGCAGGAAGCACCACAAACTGAACCTGCTATAAGGGAGAAAAAACAAAATGTGCCATCCTGTGAGTCCCCATTGAGAATCACTGACTAGACCAAACCCTGTGGACTGTTATGTCATATTGGCTGCTTAATACATGAAAGGGTTTTAGTGCCACATTAATATAGTAATAAGTAATATGCTTTATGGTTAATTTCTTTATCAGAGCCATGCCTTGTCCTTTTGACTGAATTACTGTTGCAAGACTCTTTACTTGTGTTTATTTCCTGCTGTACAAACTTTTTTCTCGCTTTTCTCAGTGGACATTAAAACAAACTGTTTTACTATGAGACTGAGCTGAACAATGAATGCTGTTTCAGTTCAGATGCAGGTAATCACTCACTCTCATAATACTTTACTGTACATAATTCAATAAGCTTTTAACTTTAATGAAGCAACTCAGCATTCGTTCGTTAATAGTTATAAAGTGACATTTTCAAATTTTTAAAGAAGGGTTGGGATTTAATTTTTTTTATAACACTCCATTGTTGTTCGTATCACACATAGTTGTGCCATATTATATTACCTTGGATTACCTTAGTAATATACTGATACTAAAGGTTTTCCATTGAAAGCAATTGAATAGCAGAGTTCTTGCATATGCGGCAGTATTGGATGCCGTAGGAGTGAAAACAGTAAAACATTCTCGGGCATCTGATTGGACAAACTTCTGAGTGCAGGCTGACATCATGAATATTTTTGCTGTAAACAGACTTAAATCGCTGTTGTTTGTGGACCACTTTCTTCAAAGATAGATTAATCCTCCAAATAATCAAGTAAAAATGAGTGACGACTGATTGAGATAAAAATATTAAAATGGTCTTTATCAGATAATGTATCTCAATCAATTAATGCATCTCCAGTACTCACTTAAAAGGTTCATTAACTGCAATTTTTTTAAATTGCAGAATAATATTTTCTAATGTTTCCTGAGGTGCAATTTTAAAGTTAATAGGATTTTTATGTCAAAAACATAATTTTTAAATAAAAGGCCATTCTCTACAATGATTTTGTTAAAAAGTCATTGCATCACTGAAATACATTCTAAAAACTACTTTCTATTTGAGCATAAAAAGAACATTTCTATTTTTGGATTTATTGTTTCTGATTTGAAATACATTATTGAAATATTAATGTGGCAAGCTGTTTTTGACATTTCAGGATTTCCCCATTCAGAGAGATCGGACTGCGTCTTGGATAACTGAAATTAGCACATGTCGCTGAGTGTCTTTCCTTGAAAGGTACTTTGTTTAGCCTTCTGATTTGAACTAGAGGTTCTCACAGATGCACGTTTAGATCGAAATCCAAGCAGGTTTGGGTTTGGGTTCAAAACCCTGACAGGTGCTTCAGACACGGGTCGGGACAGACATTAGTAGCCTTGATTCCTGAGTCATTTAAAATAAATGTATAGAATGGACTTCAAATTCTGGTCCCACTTTATATTAAGTGGCTTAACTTACAATGTACTTACATTTAAATTAATCATTTAGTACAATGCAATTATTGTGTACAATACATACATGTTTTTACATTGTACTTATATTTAAAAAAAATACCTGCATGTAATTACATCTGAAATTAATTTAGGTAATTACATGTATAATTACACTGTTGACCCATCCCTTACAATTTAACCCAGTCTTAAACCTACCCATACCACCAAACCTGTCCCTAACCTTACCACCTAAATAGCAGCAAAAGTGTCTTGTAATACAATATGCACACAATAAGTACATTGTACTTATTTGTTGATGTAAGTATACAGTAGTTAAGTTTGCTTAATAAAGTGGGACCCAAATTCTTTTAAAATATGCCAACTTTTCGTTTCAGGCATCTAACAATGTTTTATTTTAATATATTAATATACATTGTATAAATTCCCAAACTCTCCTGAATATTGGTGCATCTATACTGTATAAATGGCGCTCTGCAATACCCAAGCCATTTAAGCAAATGAGTGTAGGGATTTTCTTATCAATATTAACATAAATTTCCTTTTTTGAGGTGCAACATACAGCTTATGCTCAGTTTATCTCTTCCTTCACATTTTTGACAAAGAATAGGCTACATAATTTTGGCTTCTGGCAACATGGGTTTAAAAACATAGCTGTTTTTTTGTTACAAAAAAGGATTGGAGAACATATTTTATCTACAACAAATAAGGTAAGATAAATCTACATCTGCTGTAGTGTTGTGATTTTGGTTTGTGTCATACCCAGATAAAAAAGCCACCATTTGCTACTGACGTGCATTTGGGTCCAGTTGGGTTTGAAACAAAAACAAACTTTATTTACTGGGTCTGTCTCAGGTCGGGTTTTTCATTTTCTAAAAAAATAATTTATGCATGTTGGGTGAGAAGTGTCTCAGGTTGAATTGGGTCAGGTACAGATATTGGGACCTAAGAAAACCTCTAATTTGAACACTGTTTAAAGACACGTGTCTACAATGTAAACATGTCCATACAATGCATTAGTGCACAGTAAAATCCAGAGCGTTAAATTAACACTGCTCGGAGCATATATGGTCCCACTCTAAAAGAGTGTTAAAGTAACACTGAAGCAGTGTTAAAGTTAATGAGATAATTATGTGATTAATTAAGTGCTGATTGAGCATTAGTGATGAACAGCTGCTGTTAACAAGCAGAATCACTGAAGAAAAGAGAAACACAAGAACTACAACTGCCTTCAGCCACGCCTTAGATTAAATCAACTGAAATAAAAAACATTAAATCTCTCAAGATCTCAGCAGAAGATGATTAAACAACTCCACAAACAGCATCACCAACTTCACACATTACTAACCAGTTTTAATTTTTGTTTGTCATGCGTCTAAAAATCATCAGACAGATTCATGTTGCATTGCATTCTGGGTGCACCAATCATAACTCATCCATGGCTCCCAGCATGCATTGCGACATGAATAAATTATGCAGCTGCATTGTCTTAGTATTTTCTTTTATTTTTACTATTTGCTTTTATTTTTGTTATGACTTTTTACTGCCTTGTTTTGTGACGGTCAAAAATCACATAAACATTATCAGAATATTTTGTCACCATTGCTGAGATTCACATGCTGATTCTTCATGTCTATGAGTGCCAAAGTTGAAACCTCTTTATGAACCATATTTATAAAAGTCATTTATAACGTTTTTCTCACATTGTCTCATATAACTGCAACAACATAGAAATCATAAAAGCACTACAGTTTTAGATCAGTTGCAATCAGAGACTGATCCTTGCCATCATACATATGTGTTCAATACACACAATTTTGCCAACCAAAGAGAAACTTAAATTTAAAAAGTCAAGGGTCAAGAGGCAACTAAAGCAACCACTATTCACAAAAACGGTAAGTTGAAGAAAAAAAAACATAAACATTAATTCTCAATAAAGAACTTCTGTTTTAGATACTCCAGAAATAAAGTCTAACTGGTTAGTAATGCATGAAGCTGGTGATGTTGTTTGTAGAGTTGTTCAATCATCTTCTGCTGAGATCTTGAGAGAGATTTAATGTCTTCTTTTATTTCAGTTGATTTTATCTAAGTCTGTGGCTGAAGTCAGTTGTAATTCTTGTTTCTCTTGATTCTGCTTGTTAACAGCAGGTGTTCATCACTAATGCTCAATCAGCACTTAATTAATCACATAATTATCTCATCAACTTTAACACTGCTTCAGTGTTACTTTAACACTCTTTTAGAGTGGGACCATATATGCTCCGAGCAGTGTTAATTTAACACTCGGGAATTTACTGTGTGGGCGTGCGATGATGAATCAGGCATTGACCTTGTGTCTGTGCAGGCAATCTTGTTGCTGACGTATTACTCTATTAAAACTCAGAAGTGGAAACTAGTTTTGGCAGCTTGGTTTCAAGAAAAGTTGTTTTTGGACTAACAAGGAAGTTCTGCAAACATTCTATTTTTATACATTTTAGTACAATGACGTCTTATGTGTCAAAAGATCAGGGAAAATTTGATTTCTCAATTCATGACCCCTTTAATAGGTCCTAGACTTTCAATAAACACTGATATTTAGTGTTTTTGAGGATGCTGACATAGAATATGTCAGGGTTTGTATGGGTTTCTATAAGCAAATAAAAAATTCCACCAATAAAAAAAAGTTAAAATTGTGGAAAATTGTCTTTAAAACAAAGAAAGTGCCATTTTAACATATTTTGGAGTATTTTCTGTCTATTCTGAACTATTTTGATTGCCGCTTGTCACAAGCACATTGAACTCTGAGATTCTGCCCACACAGCCAGCAGCAGAAGTGTTCCTTATGCCACACATGACCGCTGGCCTCCTGAAGGAACATTTCTGAGAAGATCAGCTACAAAAGAAAGTGAGAGAATTCATTTGTGTTTATTTCACATACACATCTCAAGCTAAAGAATATGTAACCAAATGTAGATTTCTTGGTTATGCCTTCTTGTGAAAGTTTTCTAAAAGTTCAGTTAATTTTTTTTATACCTTTTAGTAAAAATGTGTTTTAAAAAGCATTTTATTTTACCTCATCACAGCCCAGGCAGCGAGGTCTGATGCTCTGGCAGTAATGGCGTCCACACAGCAGCGCTCCTTCCTTCCAAAAGTAGATCAGATCCACCAGAGGCTCACCACACTCGCAGCACACAAAGCAGTTGGGATGCCACAGTCTAGTGTACCCGGCCCTGTCGGCGTATACCACAGGACTGTCCATAGCTGCCAACTGTCCACAGCCACTGCAATGCTAAGAGGCAGAGTTAGGGGAAAATACCAAAGCTGGATCAACCACAAAAAATCAAAATGGTGAAAGCCCATTGCTATGATTAGGTATTGCATGTGGAAAACTTTTACTATGTATTTACTATTACAGCTATCAAGATTAACTTATTGTGAAAAGTGTTGATTAAAGCATTATATTTATATTTAATATTAATATATTCAGTCTGACACTCATGGCCTGCCAGGCCTCGGCCTGTGTGGCGAGGGGTTGGATTAGTTCGGGTGGTGAGTCGCCATGCGGGGACTTGACACTCGTGATAACTGGAAGATGAAATTTGCTCTCTTTTTGAAAATGTTTTTTATTTTTCTCGCTATAACAGCGGCTGTTTGTGAAGGCGCTTTTGGAACGGGCCCAGTATTCACAACAGTTTCTAGAATCTAAGGAACTGAACGGGGTGCTTGAGGGCACAACAGAGGGCGTTTTTGGGGTGGTCTGGTGCTGGCGAGACTTTGACCCCTCATCTTCCTGCCCAGCAGATCAGGACGACGCCTGAGGCGCTGGATCCAACGTCAGCTTGGGCCAGGGTCCTTGGCGCTTCGGAAATGGGTAACGTCTGACCGAGCGGGAGTGCTATCGGGGCTCAGGCTTCTGAGAAGGCTGAGCGGGCGGCGTCGCAGGTTTCGCTGGCTGCTGTGCTGGTGCAGGTCTGGGGCGACTGGTGGCCGTTGCAGAGCTGGAACGCTTAGGCAGGAAGTGCCGCATTGCCTGGGATGACTTCTGTGCTGCTGTAAAACGCTCTGCAAATTAGTGTTAATTTTGTCAGCTATTTTCATTTTAATCTTAGTCCCGGGCTAAAATGTCCTTGTTAGTTTTTATCATATTTAGTCAACCTTATCCTACTTAGTTTTAGTCAAGTTTTAGTCGACTAAAAGTCTCAACATTTTAGTCTAGTTTTAGTCAATGAAAACTTGACATTTTAGCAATAAGATTATTATTAATTAACTGTACAGCAGTATTCATTTTGGCAGCCATTTTTAATTTAGTCTTAGTCTTACTCAAATGTACATTTTAGTTATCATATTTAGACAAACTTGTCCTGTTTTTGTTTATTTAATTAAATGTATGAGCATTTTAGTCAGGTTTTTTAGTCAATGAAATATTAGTCACATTTTCGTCATTCTGTATAATGGTTAAACTGATAAAAAATTATTTTTTTCTCAAAATTATAATTGTAATGATTGTTGTCATTTGAGAAATGTACTTTTGCATTTCAGGTATTGCACTTTCTCCAGTAAGCACAAATCAATAGAATGTGGACAAATACATGGTGTATTTGACCTCATCTAGTTTACTGATTTATTATAGGCTTTTTATTATATAAATCAACACCAAAGACTTATGCAATCTCCCTGTCTACGTGATAAAAACAGCTCAAACAAACGAAAAATATTATAACAGTGAAATTCCTAGTAATTTCACTAATTCCATAATTGCATTAGTCTATTTCTCTATTAAAACAACAGCGATTAAGTAAGTATATTTATGCAGCGATCACAATCAATATAGTGAGATCTCATGACAGAACACTGACAGGCTGAACGACGGTTCCCTTTCATGGGAACTTCGAACTGCGTCCTCTAGGGGTCGCTATGGGGAACGTCTCGTCGTGACCCGTGTCTGAAGCATACATTGAAAAAACACCAACTCGTTGACCGGCGACAGCCATGACGTCACTACCGGTGCGACTATAGTATAAATAGGCGCCGGGAGCACACATCATTCTCTTCTTCATCTTCATTGACTGTTTTGTTTGAAGCGTGCATTTCTGTGGTAAGAGCGATCTCTATTCATCTCATTATGGCGAGC
>NW_015542866.1:15734-16103 GCF_001515605.1 Sinocyclocheilus anshuiensis
ATAGCGACCCCTAGAGGACGCAGTGTCTCGTTCCCTACTCAGGGAACCATGGTTACATAAGTAACCTGAGACGTTTCATTTAGATCGCTAAACTCCAGCTTGTTTGTTTTTCAGATCATCTGCGTTTCTGCAATGAGGAGTGAGCGCGTGCGCATGGTTGCCAGATTGCTTAAAATAAGCAAAACATACCGGGCAGAAAATGTATGAATTTAACAGCGAATCTCTGATTCGGGGATTAGAACTCTTGATATCTGGCAACCGCACTCATGAAAGCTCGCATAGTAGAGGCGTGTAGAGCTGTCTGCAATAACATTTTGTCTCCTTTTTTTGACGAAAATAAAAAGAGGTTTTTGGTAAAGTTTTTATCTT
>NW_015542866.1:16465-23683 GCF_001515605.1 Sinocyclocheilus anshuiensis
TATATGAATTTAACAGCGAAGCTCTGATTCGGGGATTAGAACTCTTGATATCTGGCAACCGCACTCATGAAAGCTCGCATAGTAGAGGCGTGTAGAGCAGTCTGCAATAACATTTTGTCTCCTTTTTTGACGAAAATAAAAAGAGGTTTTTGGTAAAATGTTAATTTTTTTGAATACATTTTAGTCTCGTCTTATTTCATCAACGAAATTGCATGTTGATATTGTCTGCCTGTGGCTCAGCAGTAGAGCATTGCGTTAGCAGTGCTTAAGGTCGTGACTCGTGGGTTCAATTCCCAGGGAACACACATACTGGTAAAAAATGTATAATCTGAATGCACTGTAAGTTGCTTTGGATAAAAGTGTCTGCTAAATGCATAAATTATTAATTAATTATTATTATGTAGTCTTAGTTATCGTTTATTGACCTTATTGTCATCTCGTCTTCATCTCGTCTTAGTCATGGGAAAAAAGCTCGTCAACGAAATTAACACTACTGCAAATCCCTCGACGGCGGGTCCAAACAGCCCCGTAGGGTAGACCGGAGAGTCGAGGAAGGGGACCTTGTCAGCCTCCTTAATCTCAGTGAGGTTTAGCCATAAGTGGCGTTCCAACACCGCTAAGCTGGCCATTGACCTCCCGATGGCCTGTGCTGTAGCCTTCGTAGCTTGCAAAGCCAGGTCTGTTGCACTGCGCAGCTCCTTGAAGGCTGCGGGGTCGGGTGCGGACTCGTCCATGACTCGGAGGAGTTTGGCCTGAAAGACCACGGGCCTCATTTATAAAACGTGCGTACGCACAGATTTGATCGTAGAGTGTGTACGCAAAAATCCATGGCAACGTTCATATTTATAAAAACGGTCTTTGACGTGGAAAAGAGCTTAGCGCCACGTCAGGTCTGAGCAGACGTACGCACTTTTGTTTGCCCGAGTGCTGCAGGTTTTTGGAAATATAAGCCATTCTTACCGCTTGTAAAAGATTTGGACATTGTCAGGTGCTCTTTTATAAGTCATGGACATTAATTAGACATTGTTTAACAGGGAGGAGATCTGAAACTGTTCAGCTGCGCACAATTTCAAGATCATTGCAATTTATAGATTTCACATCTAAAAGAGAGGCGTACGCACGTTTTCTGTGCGTACGTTCATTCTATGAATCACACGTACGCACTTTGAGAAATGATCGTAAAATCAAATTTAGGATTCTTTCTACGCAGTATTTTATAAATGAGGCCCCAGGAGCACAGCCATGGAGTGCAGAGCTGAGGCCGCCTGCAGAGCTGAGGAGTATGCTCGTCCAGCAAGGGCAGATGTTTTTCTGCAGGGCTTGGAGGGGTGAACGACCTTCGCTTTCCATCCAATGGCAGTGGGTGGGCAGAGGTGTGCAGCCACTGACTCATCGAGAGGAGGCAGTTTTTCGTAGCCTCTTTCCTCAGCGCCATCCACTGAGGACAGCACAGAAGAAGAGGATGTGCGAAGGCGAGCCGAGTAGGGAGTGCGCCACGACTTCGTGAGCTTGTCGTGGACTTCTGGGAAAAACGGGGAGGCTCGCTGACGAGGGGCCTGATGGCTCTGAAAAGAAAGCGATCAGAGCGCGCAGAGAGGCGAGACTCATTTTCACGCAGTGTGAACACTCCATCTCGGTCAAAGCAGCTTCTGCGTGGTGCTTGCCCAAACAGGAAACGCACTCTGAGTGGCCATCGTCAGCGTGCAGTGCAATCCTGCATGAGCCGCAATGAATTTGAAACAACGCCGCTGCTCTTTTAGTAAACGAAAATTAGCTTTTTTAGGCTCGCCAGATGGCGGCAGGGGACGAGCTGGTGTCTGCGCCGAACGCTGAAGGCGGCTCGTAGAGTGGGCCGGAGCAGCAGAGAGGCGCAGAGGAAAAGGCAGCTTCTGTCCACAGCGAGGCGTGTCAACGGGGAGCGCTTCAAGTCCCGTACATCAGCGAAGGGAAGATCGTCGTCGCTGAAGGAGAATTGATCTGAGATCCTGAGGCGAAATGCCCGCTTATATATCCAGATGACCCCGCCCATTCTGGTGGGCTCTGGCGGGCTTCGTCGCCATAGGCTCGTGCAGCTCTGCTGCTGAGCCATTGGTTCGCTTTTTATTCACTGCACGAACCAATGGCCATGCAGTTACACTGCGTGATTGTAAAGGCTTCATTTCTCGGAGAAAAAGGAGTTTTTCCCGATAGCGTCTAGCGACGCAGTACAAATGAATTATCGAAAGGGAAACAATTTTATTTACCTAGTAAAAAAGAATTTTTGGGCTGGTAGGAAGGATTAGCTACCCCTTAATGTACAGATAATTAAGGGTGTAAATAGGTGTCAAATTACTAAAGTCTAAGTCAACAAAACCACTATAAAATCACCAGAAGTTTTATAAAACACTGATGGCCTGCTCTTTCTTTGTTTGCAGTTATGTGTATATGCCATCATGTCTTCATAAGTGATGATCACCTCAGAAACAAGCCACGAACAAGCCGAAATGAGAAGGCAAATCACATTTTTTATTTTATTTTTTTCTTAAATGTTAATTCATGTCCCAGTCACATTTTCTTGGTTAAACATTACTTAGACTACCAGAGTAAAAATCTATTTTGTATTTTTGCATTACCAATGTAATTAATAGGCTATTCTATTTATTAAAACCAAGTATAAATCTCATCAGTTTTTTTAAGCATTTTACATTTATTCCAAAATAATAACTCGAGCCAGTAACAATTTAAACAATATATTTTATATAAACAATCATATATTTTATTAATGAACTGATGTTCAGCTGTTCTTTTTCATAATAAACTTATATTCGGATCATCAGAGCTCAGTAAACACTGGTCTCAGATGCGGGGATGTACCTTTAATTTCAACAAGCTGATTGCATGCTAAAAAACCCACAGATCATGTTTTCAGGCCATCTGAAGTTTGATTTAGATGTGACAAAGTTGTGATTTATACTTATTATTTAATTAGACTTCCCATTAATGCCATCACTTTGTTCATTCAGACTAATTTACGAACGCAAAACGTGCACGAACACAAGAGGTGGGATTTAACGAAAGAACCAATCATAGCAGATCATAACCAGTATTAAACAGTCATATCGCTCTCATGTGACTTTCCCCCATTCATTCTCAATTACCCCCCACCAAACTCACGGCACGCTTCAGGGGGTCTGTTAAAACTCAATGGGCTCAGGGGAGGAGAGAGATGCTGGTGTCACTGATGGACTGTTTTAGTTCTGTAACAGTTAATACATGATTTGGGAAGAAATTACAGACTTTCCAAATCATGTAGGTTATGTTTGTGTTTAATTCAGATACTTTAGGGCCATAAAGTTATAAATTACCTTCAGGAGGAGATTAAATCTCTATTTGAGCATGTCCTTGAAGGTAGGGTGTTGGGTTAGTCATTAAAATTAGCTTGCGTTCACACGGTCAGCCATTTGCAAAGATTGAACTAAACTCACATATTCACTCTTATTGCTGAGAGGAGACTGTGCTGTTCCATTTGCAGTAATCTCAGGATCTGGCTGTTCATGGGAGGCCTTTTCATTCTTCACTGCTGTACATTTTTCTCCAGGCAGGGCAACCTCTCCTACTCCTAAGGATTCCTCTTTAAGGGATTTCACAAACTGAGCCATAGCTTTCAACTCCACCTCAGACAGGCTGTGGCAGTATGCAGGGTCGTGATCGTAGGAAGGTAGCTGTCTTATCAGTTGCTTGTGGCGATACAACGATCCTGCTGTGCCAGCCACAGGTCGCCTGTCTTCAGGGAGAAGCTCCATGTACTGCATCGCCTGACAGACAGACAGACAGAATTATGCCTGGTCTCAGCGTTTATACATAGTGCATAACATTTACAAATATGCTGGGACATAGAATTTGGACATCTAAAACATAAATATTGTTACATATTTACAGCTAAAAAAGTACAAATCTTTTAAATCATAAGGATACTTGTATAGTATCACTTTTATCAATAAATGAATTACATTTTTAGATCCATTAACCTACACACCAAAACCTAAACATACCCATTTTATAGAGAATATAAAAATAACATATAAAACGTAATAGACAGAAATGTGCATGAAAATTACCATTTTAGTAATTAATAGCATTTAAAAGATATTTTGTGCCACTAATCCCACAGGTTAAACCTAACCATAATCATTTTTTAAAAATATGCACAGTATAAAGAGTATAAATGACAGACAGACAAGTGCAATCACAATAATAGAACCACACTTTATGTAAAAAAAAAAAAAAAAAAAAAACACTTTTAAAAAAAAGTATGAATTACATTTTTAGATCCATTAACCTACACACCAAAACCTAAACATACCCATTTTATAGAGAATATAAAAATAACATATAAAACGTAATAGACAGAAATGTGCATGAAAATTACTATTTTAGTAATTAATAGCATTTAAAAGATATTTTGTGCCACTAATCCCACAGGTTAAACCTAACCATAATCATTTTTTAAAAATATGCACAGTATAAAGAGTATAAATGACAGACAGACAAGTGCAATCACAATAATAGAACCACACTTTATGTAAAAAAAAAAAAAAAAAAACACTTTTGAAAAAACAGTGAAATAATCGTATGGTTTACTTATCTTATATTATATTCTTATATTCTTATCTTTAGAGAGAATTACCAAAAGAAATGTGATTGATTGATATCTTGAGTGCCAAGACTGTTCAGTTAATTTTACAGGGCACCTTATGTCAAGATAATTTATTTATCCATATAATAAAATACTGTATGTTCATGAAAATTCCAACAGATTTGAACAAACAGTGTGGATTATGTGCGACTGTAGCTTAGTTTCTCGATATAAAGTAAATGCAGAAAAAGCTGGCCTATTCCGTTAAATTATCACGGCTGTACTTGGCCAAATATACAGGGCTCTCAGAAAAAATAAAAACAGACTTGGCAAGATGGGAAGTACTACCTCTCTCTATGTTTGGTAGGGTAGAAACAATCAAAATGAATGCGTTACCCAGACTTCTTTTCCTATTTCAGTCTCGCAGCGTGGGCAGCTGGAAGAGCAGCTGGAATTCACTGAACAGCATTTAGTAAATTAATATTTATTTGGCATAATAAAAGACCAAAAATATGACAAAAAGCACTTATGTCAAATAAAAGCAGTGGTAGTTAGAGGCTCTCTAATTTATGGTACCATTTTTGGGCTGCTCAGGGCTACAGTTGCTTGAAATAGTAATCATAAGGAGGTAGAATAAGTTACTACTGAACAAAATTCTAATTATATTTGATAGTTTTGCCATTTATGGACTTGCATGCACAGAAAAAGTTAAGAAAGTAAATATATTCTCAATATTTGGTCCACAATGCAAAAAAGATGAGAGTGCACTACCCATTATGAGTAATCCAGTTTTCCTTCTTTCGATATAGAGGTTGTAGTAGATAGGAAGATCTATAAATATATCTAAAGATAATTGATCAGCTCTTCAATGGGGAGATTATATGGTCTTTCTCTGAATTATGTGATAGATTAACACTGAGGTCTAATTATTTATTAAAGTATTTACAATTACAACACTACATCACAAATCACAGACGTTGAGCCATTAAAGAATTCCAACAAATACTGAACAATCTCTTACACTCTTAAAACGGATGTTAAAAACAACACAACCTGTGTTATAGTCAAGTCAAGTTAAGGACACATTTTGTGTTAATTTCAACTCAACCAGTGTGATATTCTTTTTAACACAGGTTGATATTCTTCAAATATTTAACACACTAATGTGTCATAAATCACACAATTTAGCACATCTATGACACAAATGATTTCTGACACATTAGTGTGTTAAAAAAACAGATGTGTTAAAAACAACACAACCTGTGTTATATGTAGGATTTCTGTCTTCAAAAACAGAAACCATTTAATCTGTGAGCAGACACAAACGAACATTGAATCTCTGCATTCCACCGGAAAAACTAAAGGTTCTCCTCCCCAGCCATCTGCGGTCGTAAAACTACATACAGGGTCAGCTCAGTGTCTCAGCAGTTCCTGTCCCCTTCGGCTTATCTTCTCAAGAGACTCAAAGAAAAGCACTAAGACCGCAATAACTGACCCCTGCATCTGGACTCATTTAAGCAACAGAATGTCAGGGTTGTCTCGTGACTGGCTTCAGCATAAATAAACTATCTAATAACCAACAGAACAAAGAACCTGGCATCTGGAAATGTTCCAGCGACAGACACTCCTGGACCCCATGGGGGTAATATTTAACGCATAAATTGATAGTCCAATAAACAGAAAGCGACAGATTAATAGCTCCATGTCCGAGCGAGAAGAATGGCAGATCTCCACCCGTGACAGTGTCATGACCTCAGGACATCTCCCCTCTTTCTCCCTGCATTCCAAAAGGGACGCATGCTTTTCCTACTTTCCAGAAAAGAGCGCGGTTCTCCTGTCACAGACAAAGAAACAGAACTTACACAGACAATTCAAAAGACAATAATTTATGCATATAACAGGGCGACCATATTCAAAAATAATATGTTGTATGTCTTATATATATGCTTGAGGTGTCAAAATGTAACCTTGCAACTTTAATCAATGTTTTGTTAACCCCTTTTAGCAGATAAAGCTATTAATATGAGAAGTTTAGTGTTGAATGAAAGCGTGTGATAATTGCCGAACAGGGGTTCTGAATGAAAAAGTGGGAAGTATGTACAATACTTGCATTAAGAAACTTTATAGAAGTATCAACCAAATCTTCGCAAAGATATTTCTCCACATGATAAATTGAAGCCTCATGTTAATGTATGCACGCTCCGCCTTGGAAGATCGCGCCGTGGGACGGACTTATGCCGCGGATCAAAGACCCAATGCAAGACAGACTCAGGGCGCTCGCTTGCTTCTTCGCCTTTCGCCGTGTTAATAGCACTCCAACCTGTGCTCACACGCTTACCATCAAAGCGATCGGTCATCCAAAACTCAAACACTTCAGTTGAAACTCTCAGTCACACACCTGACTGAAAGGCTCATTATGCAGCTCATTACGCGGGCCTTTGTCTTCTCAGGTGTGAATCACAGCATTATCCACGACCATTCACGCCCCCTCGCATATTCTTTTTCTACACAAAATGTGTCTTAGAACATTTTAATCAATATATTGTTTTCTGTGAATGAGTGAGTAAGATGATTTTCACATAATTTTGAAGCAAAAACTCTAC
>NW_015542866.1:23918-26296 GCF_001515605.1 Sinocyclocheilus anshuiensis
GGCCCCAAAACACCCTCGGACCCCAGAGGGTTAAAAGGCCTTCAAAGCTTGATTTGTATAAGTGCGTGTTCCACTTCCAAATTCAACTCTGCTATTCATCTCCCCGGTTTGAGAATATCAGATTAGCTAACTGATAGTCCTCTGCCATTTAATTCACTAAAAAACTAGCGAACTTGAAAACGCGGTGCTCAGAGAGAGTGTCCGAATGTTATTTTTTTTTATGGGAGAATTGTAAAATCTTGATCAAGTGAAATTGTGGTTAAATCCACGTGTGTTTTGTCTGTATAAATATGTGCTGATATCCGCCGAGATATCAATGACAGTGAATTAATTGCAGTAAATCTGTAGAATAAATTACCTCACTCTAAACGAGTGGAGATTGTTACACGGCGCTATAAAGATAAAGATCTTTTGGTTGTTCAGTGTGGAATGTGCCGCCATTTCCACATGAAGAGCATAAACTGTGTATAGCCATAAGACTGTGTGTAGCACAGGCCAATTATTGCAGGATACGTAGCCACAGTAACAGCCGTAGCCCGGAAGTTCTAAGAAACCCTTTCCGGGATAATTTTGAAGTGCGCAAGCGCAGTCCGCCAGCGCCATTTTTGAGCTGTTTGTACACCTAACTGTGGGACCAATGGACCTCGTTCACCCAGTATTCGTCTCACCACTCAACACGTATCCACTCCTCAGTGGAAAAGACCTGCTTAATCGCTTTGAACCCTTAATTGACTTCAAGCAACTAAATTTTCCAGAATTGGAAGAAAGGATCAAGGAGGAAGGAACGCAACTTATTGATTTGACTCCTGTTGATACAGCTTTAGATGCTATCACTCGCCTTCCGCCCGCTGGCACGCCAATCATTTGGTCTTGTTCTGCCGCTGACACAGGGCTTTGCGTTTCTGCTATTGTAGGATATGTTGTGACTCTGACACTTGCCTTCCTCCTCCACAAGTGAGTGAACGCTGTCCAACAAGCTGTCCAACTGAGTCTGTCAACAAGTGCACGTCCGGCGTCCAGCGCATGTTCCGACGTGATAAAACTGACCAAGAACCTGAACCTGAGAACTCAACAAACCTGATTGATAGGATATGTTGTGACTCTGACACTTGCCTTCCTCCTCCACAAGTGAGTGAACGCTGTCCAAGAGTCTTTCAACAAGTGCACGTCCGGCGTCCCGCGCATGTTCCGACGTGATAAAACTGACCAAGAACCTGAACCTGAGAACTCAACAAACCTAATTGAGAGTACGCCTATACTGCCTCAAACACTGACCACAGTGATGGAGATGTTTTGTGAAATGAAACCAACATCTAAACCTCTGTTAATTCTCATTAAGAACTTTTGTATGACAGAAATAAAGTCAAACTGGTTATTAACAAGTGAAGCTGGTGATGCTGTTTGTGGAGTTGTTTAATGCTCCTCTGCTGAGATCTTGAGAGATTTAATGTGTTTTATTTCAGCTGATTTCATCTAAGGCTGTGACTAAGTCAGTTGTAGTTGTTTCTGTTCTTCTCTCTCTTTTTTTCTGTTTCTCTTTCCTTCAGTAATTCTGCTCGTTAACATCTCATTAAGTTCAACTCTGCTTCAGTGTTACTTTAACACTCTGTATTGTGGGACCAAATACACTCTGAGCAGTGTTGATCCCTGAATGTCCTCCAAATAACGTCCCCCAACCCTTTAAAAACTCCACATCATGAGCATCTCGGGAAACGTTCTGGGAACGTCATTGACACCAGCAGGACGCTCTGAGAATGCTCTGGGAACATTACATTTCTAGCGAGGAAATCCATAAACCTGACATGAGTGCATCCACGTCATTCACCAATGAAAAAAGAGGAGTGAATTTGGTTAACAGCTTGTGGAGTGACGTAGCAGCAAAGTGATTGGATGATAGTTAACACATATTGTGTTGTTTCTCTCTCTCTCTTTTTCTTTTTACACATGATCAACTTAAAATTACACAAAATGTGTTAAAATGGCCAGAACACAAACAATGTTATTAATTAACACATCCTTTTTGAGCATGTAGTTTACGAAAAAATCCAAAGTGAAATGTACTGAAACAAACAAATAATCCTACTGAGACATTCACATAGTTAAAAATAAACAAAAGATAACAGTTATGATATTTGTGGCTTTAAAGCAATATATTTTATAATGTGGTATAAATAAATAAGAAAAATGTGTTCATTCATACTACACTCAAAAAGGATGTGTTAATTAATAACACATTTTTTGTGTTATGTCCATTTTAACACATTTTGTGTAATTTTAAGTTGATCGTGTAAAAAGAAAAAGAGAGAGAGAGAAACAACACAATATGCGTTAACTATCATCCAATCACATTGCTGTGTGTGTGTATATGTGTGTGTGTG
>NW_015542867.1:0-4558 GCF_001515605.1 Sinocyclocheilus anshuiensis
TTTTTTCTTATCCTTAGTATAAGTTATTTCTTATGGTATTTTAACCATGTAAGTAACATAATATTTCACGTTTACTAAACACATCCTAGAAAAGAGTAATACTCTATTAATTTGCCCTTCCAGTGATATTCCAATACATTGACAATTCCAATAGAAGTTGTTTTTTCTTATCCTTAGTATAAGTTATTTCTTATGGTATTTTAACCATGTAAGTAACATAATATTTCACGTTTACTAAACACATCCTAGAAAGATTGTAAGTGGACAAACCCACTTACAACCCATATTTCAGCCCATGTAGTAACCTTGTAGTACCAACATAAAAAAATACTTTTCATTGCAGAACTCAAACCAACTTTGGAGTTGTCTGATTTGGAGAGTCATCATTCTTGGTCTTCCTTTCTTAAAGGAATAGTTCGCACAAAAAAAATAATTTACTTGCCCTCATGTCATTCCAAACCTATAAGACTTTTGTCTATCTTTAGAACACAAATGAAGATATTTAAATTTTCTCTCATAATATTTTGTTAATCCATTGAAAATCTAGATAATCAGTATTTTCAAGCTTCAAAAATACAGTTATTGTAGAAGTAATCCATGCCAATATTTATATATGAATAAATCTTCAATTATATCATAGAGAATATGTCTGTTCAGAAAAAAAAAATTGGTCTCCCAGACTTGCAATGGAGGTCAAAAATTAAGAGAATATTAAATATATTTATTTGTGTTCCAAAAATTAGCAGAGTTTGTATGGGTTTGTCATGCCTGTTTTAATGTTTCAGTAAAGAAGTAGATTTCTGAAAGCAATATATTTATTTAAACAATATTACATGCCCTCACACTAGTGCTGCCATTACAGAGACATTAAACAACCACACAAAGTGGTTGAAATGATAAAGCAGACTATTTCCCTATCCTTACTGCTGTGGATGCACCTCTGTCTGAAAATGGATAGATTTTAATTAAATGTTTTCTTTTTTCAAATGTTTTTCTCTTTTTAGGCCACTGATGAAGAACAGGCGGTGACTGTGATGAATACTGGTCAAAGAGGAGAAGGTCCTTTCCCCCAAACTGATGCAACAGTGGTTTTAAAGGAGGAGGCTGCCCTGGATAATGTAAAAGATGTCACATGCCTTTGCTGGGCTGATGGGGCTTCTTCATGACTACATCAATTATGCTAAAGAGATCATGAAAATTGGCAGCGATGCCTGATCTGTATTCATGGACTATGAAAAAAACTGTAAGCGTATAATTTGTAAAAACAAAATGTTAAATGCTTGTTAATGTTAAATGCTTGTAGAAATGGTTTACACTCCGTCATTCATACACATGCTCACATTCTTTCACACATATGTTTCTGATCAATGTTATCATATCAGTGTTAATGTTGTAGTTTATTTACTGTCATGCCAGAATAGTTTGTAAAGAACTTAACAGATCTAGGATCATTTTCGTCTGGTGAAAGAGGTATATATTAAGTACAAGAAATATGAAATGCATGGCTTAACATAATATATTTCAGCAATCCTTATGCAAAATTGTATGCCAATGGTGAGTTCCAAAATGTGAAAAAGCACTTTCCCCCCAAAAGTTTGCATGCCTGTATCTCAAGAAGCATTAAAGACATATTTTTTTTAGACTGTGGTTCTTAAAAAAACTATTTTGTTTCCAACTATCAAAATAATTGAATGGTTCCCCAGTGGTTCAACTCAGTGGTTTTAAATCCTGAAATGTAAAAGTCTTTACCAAATAAACTGCATGTTTGAAAAAATTACTAGTAAAAAAAAAAAAAACAGGCCAATTAAGGTCTAACAGTATTCAGGTAAACATCTTAAGCTGGTGTAGCTGGTTTTTCCCAGTAGGAAAAAACAGCTAAATTAAGTATACTTAATTGCTTTTAGATAATAAAACCATAATTATAAAATTACTTTTTCCTAATGCAAATACAATTAACAGACAAATGTTAATAAATCTAAAAAGTATAAAGATAACAATGTATTAATAAAAAAAGGTAACATTTCAATAAATAATTATTCAAAGCAAATACAAATATTAGCCAAGTAAACAAGGAAAATAATGACATGGATCTCTCTCCTACTGACTTGCAAGTAGGGATGGGTATTTAATGGTGTTACTACTCTTACAATACGGCTTATTGATCTGGTACTTTGTATTTTTTTTTTTACTGAAAAACTCAGTGGTTTTAAATTCTGAAATGTAAAAGTCTTTAGCAAATAATAAAAACATATTTTTTTTAGACTGTGGTTCTTAAAAAAACTATTTTGTTTCCAACTATCAAAATAATTGAATGGTTCCCCAGTGGTTCAACTCAGTGGTTTTAAATCCTGAAATGTAAAAGTCTTTAGCAAATAAACTGCATGTTTGAAAAAATTACTAGTAAAAAAATAAATAAAAAATCAGGCCAATTGAGGTCCAACAGTATTCAGGTAAATAATAGCCTACAAAAGAAACAGAATAAATGAACCAAATGTAAATAACCTTTAATGCACATTACAGCTACTAAAGTCATTCATACAAGAGCAGAGAGTGAAGTTTTTCATTTTATTTTACTGTTTGATGATCAGTAATGACAACTGAACATTATATAAACATTATATAAAACTCATAAGCACAATGATATAATTTATAAGCAAAAAGACATACAAGAATAAAAATTTGTGACATTGTTCTTTGGAGAGGAACTCCATCTTTGAGTTGATCTGAATCTCACAGTTGAATCTGCTGGTTTTGAAGATGAGCTTTATTCACTGTGAAAACTTCAGATAATGTTTCTTTGTCATGTCACTTGTAATGACAGATTTATCCAGATGATATTTCACTGCTCGATGCATTATTGTGTCACATTTGGTGAAGACACAGCATCAGATCTGAAAGTGCTGGATCTGAAGATGATCTACTTACTGTGATTGTTTTTTCTATGACTGTGTAGAGAAGCTGAATGATTGAAACACTTCCCGCATGCAGTGCAGCGATACGGTTTCTCTCCAGTGTGGATCCTCTTGTGTGTCTTCAGGTTTCCTGACTGACTGAATCTCTTGTCACAGTATAAACACTTGTACGGTTTCTCTCCAGTATGAACTCTCACATGTGCCGTAAAGTGTTGTTTTAGTGCAAAACTCTTCCCACATTGATCACATGTGTGCGGTTTCTCTCCTGTGTGGACTACCTTGTGTTTTTTCAGGCCTCTTGACCAACTGAATCTCTTGTCACAGTGTGAACACTTGTAAGGTTTCTCTCCAGTGTGGATGTTCATGTGATCCTTAAGGTTTGCCGATTGTGTGAAACTCTTTCCGCACTGATCACAAGTGAACGGTTTCTCTCTAGTGTGGATGTTCATGTGTATCTTAAGGTGCGATGATTGAGTGAAGCTCTTTCCGCACTGATCACAAGTGAATGGTTTCTCTCCAGTATGAACTCTCATGTGAACTTTAAGCTTATGTTTGTATGTGCAACTCTTTCCACACTGAGTGCAGGTGAAAGATTTCTTGGCTCCTCTTTTCATTAAATCTTTCTGTTTGGTTTGAGAGCAGCTCAGTTCTCCAGTTTTGACATGATTATTCGTATCAGCTTCACTCAATTCTTCATTCTCTTCGTTTTCTTCAATCAACTCTAAAATAAAAGTAAAAATGGTTGATTTTCAGTAACTCTCAGTAACCCTGATGAACTCTGATGTAAAAAAATAAATAAATGTAGACAATTGCTAAACAAAATTTTGGTCATTATTGTTATTTGTTTTTTTTATTATACACCTCTGTAACGTTCCATGAAGGAAGTACATTGATCTTCAAATGATAATTTTTAAAACATTGAAACTTTCCATGGATGAGGTACATTGATCTTCAAAATATCATTTTTAAAACATTATAGACACAAATCCCAGGTTTCTTTAGGGAAAAATATTAAATATGTTTGATCAGCTATACTATTATCTAACAGAAATTTTGTTGATGAATGAAGAATAAACACCAACCTGTTAGTTCTTCATTATCTTCAGTGTGTTTGATTCTGCAGGGTTCTGGATCTCTCATCTTCTCTCTGTCCTCTTTAATAAACTCAGTCTTTGCAGATTTCAGCTCTTCCTGATGATTTGATGCTCCTCTTCACTTGTAATCTGATGGGAATATTCCAGCATTTATTGCTGAACTGTTGAAAGTGTGATTGTTGTGGGAGGAGCTTCACTGAACATGAATTTCTGTGTGGAAAAAGCAGATTTGCCAAAATCAATACATCAGTTAACTTAGTTATTTTTAAACAATCTACACATTTAAGCATTTATGTAAGTGAAGCAGATGTCCTCCTTATTCTATCTTTGAAGAGACCAGAGCCTTACAAAAACAAAGTTTTGACTATTTGTAAATCATAATATTACCATACTAAAATTAACAGCATTGACACAAAAAGCACATCATTTTTAAATGCTCATTCAATAACACTGCACTCATATATGTGGCAATTCACACATTCAATGCATTTCTGTTGTCTGTCTTTATAGTGTCAACATTTCTATTGATGTTTTAGCAGAAAGTGTGTAGAA
>NW_015542868.1:0-147 GCF_001515605.1 Sinocyclocheilus anshuiensis
GCCCTTTCCGACCGACAGAATTCTCTTTTCACCCAACTTCTCTTTCAAAATCGCTTTTAAATCATTCTTTTTTACCCGTTTGTCTAATTCTCCAATCCCATAATATTCTATAAGCTCCCACAATTGGGCTTTGGACAACAAATTCAG
>NW_015542868.1:161-540 GCF_001515605.1 Sinocyclocheilus anshuiensis
CTGTCGCCGGCCAACGAGTTGGTGTTTTTTCAATGTATGCTTCAGACACGGGTCACGACGAGGCGTCCCCCATAGCGCCCCCTAGAGGACGCAGTTCGAAGTTCCCATGAAAGGGAACCCCAAATCACGTAAATTCATATGCAATAATTATCACAACGGTCAATACAGATGAGAATTCATTCATAAATCCCCTTCCTAACTACTCCCCGTTCCCCCACTATTCTACCTAAATCTAAACTATAATCTTCATGCAACTCCCAAGAGTCGAGCGCCTTTAAACACTACAATACCGCTGATAGTGAATCGGACAAATCAGTCCAATTCACGAACCACAGCAGTGTACTCAACCCAGGAGTCTGCACAAAAATAACAAACCAAA
>NW_015542869.1:0-6027 GCF_001515605.1 Sinocyclocheilus anshuiensis
CGGTCGCCCTCTCCATGAGAAAGCCTCCGTCTTTTGGACAGGGGCAAAAAGGGAGTCCGAAGAGCTTGCGGCTCAAGAACGTAGACTCGGCGGCCCCAGCGTTTGAACATCAGGCCGGCCACTTGCGAGTCGGAGGGGGTTGAGTTAGAGGGCTTTCCGGCCGCGGCGGGAGTATGTTTAACCCACGGCTTTGCAGAGGGTGGGTTACTCTGCCGTGGTGGGGGGGGTTTGTTGCTTACTCTGCCGTGGGGTGGTGGTTTGTTGCGGGGCCTTTCCTTGCTCTGATGGAAATTTCGTAACTTGAAGGCCTCGCCCTCCTTCTTGTCGTCGTAACGTTGCTGCATCAATCCGACGGCGGGACCAAAGAGAGCCCGGCTGGGCTTAACCGGAGCTCCCTCGATGCGCTTCTTCTCACTGTCGGGGAGGCCTGACAGGTTAAGCCAGAGGGCGCGCTCTCCCACCACAGAAAGCCATGGACACTGCATCACAAATGAGCCAACTGGGCACACGCGAGAATGCCAGCGCTTCTCCGGCTCTGGTGGGGACACTCGCGAGTTACGAGTCGGCCTGGCAGACTGTTTCGGCTCCCGAGTGGGTGATGCGAACTGTAATGCAGGGCTACAGACTGCAGTTTGTAATAAAACCCCCGCATTTCAACGGCGTTCTTTCCTCTCACACGGAGGAGAGCGCCGCTCACATTCTAAATGAGGAAATCTCTTCCCTTCTATTAAAGGGAGCGATTCAGGTGGTGCCCCCCAATCTGATAAATCAAGGATTTTATTCTCGTTATTTCCTGGTTCCAAAGAAGGACGGTTCTCTCCGCCCCATTTTGGACCTAAGAGTGTTGAACAAACATTTGAGAAAATACAATTTCAGAATGTTAACCCACGGCACTCCGACACGCGCCATAAAACAGAACGACTGGTTCACATCGGTCGATCTGAAAGATGCTTTTTTCCACATAAGCATTTATCCGCCACACAGGAAGTTTCTTCGTTTCGCCTATCAAGGCATATGTTACGAATTCACAGTCCTCCCGTTTGGGCTCGCCCTAAGCCCAAGGACTTTTTCTCTGTGTGTGGAGGCAGGCTTAGCTCCTCTGGGAATGTCAGGTTTGCGGATTTTGACGTACTTAGACGATTGGCTCATCATAGCCGAATCGAAGATGAAAGTATTGCAGGGCACCCATCGTGTGCTCACTCGCATCACATCTCTCGGGTTCAGGGTGAATTTGAACAAAAGCAACCTTACACCCAGTCAGAGTGTGATTTTCCTGGGCTTGGAGCTGAGCTCAGTCTCCATGCGAGCGCGTCTCTCTCAAGAGCGCGTTCGCTCTCTAATGAACTGTGTGTCACAGTTCAGAGAGGGAGCGAAAGTGCAATATCGCACATGTCTCAGACTGCAGGGTCTAATGGCTTCATCTATCCAGGTTTTGCCTCTGGGACTTCTGAGAATGAGGGCGTTCATGAAATGGGTTTCGTCACTACATTTCAGCCCGTTACGCGATCTCTGCCGCTCTGTAACAGCGACGCGCGCCTGCATGGCAGCTCTGCACCACTGGAGAAGCGCGGACTTTTAAGCACAGGGAACTCCTTTGGGGACGGTGATGTTGCGGAAAGTCGTGATGACAGATGCGTCCCTAACAGGCTGGGGTGCCACCCAGGAGGGCAGAACGGTGAATGGTTTGTGGCCGAGCAGACTACGTTCAGCGCACATAAATTATTTAGAGCTTATGACCATATGGAAAGCTCTGAATTATTTTCTGCCTCGCCTGCAGGGGCATCATGTGCTCGTACGCTGCGACAATACCACAGCGGTAGCATATATCAGTAGCCAGGGCGGTTTGCGCTCATCGAAACTTCACGCTCTAGCTCACAAGCTTTTAGTGTGGAGCAGGTGGTTTTTCCTGTCGTTATGGCGTGACTCATGTTCCAGGCATTCTGAACAGAGGCGCGGACCTTCTATCGAGGGGGAACCCACTCTGCGGAGATTGGCGCCTTCGCCCTCAGATAGTGGGCTTGATATGGATGAGATTCGGACAGGCAACCGTAGGTCTATTCGCCTCGCGCGAAAAACAGCCATTGTCCTATGTTCTTCTCGCTAAAGGACGTGGACGCACCTCTCGGGGTCGACGCACTGGCCCACCCATGGCCCAAAGTGCTGCTGTATGCTTTTCCTCTCCTGTGCCTGATAACTCCAACACTGGCCAGGGTGAACGAGAAGGGCCTGTCTCTCATCCTGATAGCACCCAGGTGGCCCAAAGCACTGTGGTTGGCAGAGATAATTCCTCTGTTATATGCCCAGCCATGGTGCCTCCCCCTCCGCACAGATCTATTATCTCAAGCGAACGGGGAGATTTATCACAGACAGGGTGGCTCTCTGGGCCTGGCCCGTGAGAGGACAAACTTAAATGCGCTAGGGCTTCCCCCGCGTGTGGTTGCTACTATACGGAATGCCAGGGCCATGTCTACTCGGTCCTTATATGGCTGTAAGTGGCAAGTGTTTGAAGGGTGGTGTGATGGGCGTCGTCTCACATCATATCAGTGCTCAGTTCCTGATATTTTGTGTTTTTCGCAAGACCTTATGGATAAAGGCAGGTCTTTTTCCACCATTAAGGTCTACCTGGCGGCTATTTCTGCTTGTCATGTGGGCTTTGAGGTGCTCAACGGTCGGGCAGCATCGTCTAATCCGCAGATTTATAAAGGGTGCCCGTTGTTCTTTGCCCGTTACCAGGAGAATGGTTCCTGAATGGGACCTCTCCACTCGCAAGACCTTATGGATAAAGGCAGGTCTTTTTCCACCATTAAGGTCTACCTGGCGGCTATTTCTGCTTGTCATGTGGGCTTTGAGGGCTCAACGGTCGGGCAGCATCCTCTAATCCGCAGATCTATGAAGGGTGCCCGTCGTTCTTTGCCCGTTACCAGGAGAACGGTTCCTGAATGGGACCTCTCCATAGTGCTGGAGGCTCTGTCTCAATCCCCTTTTGAGCCCCTGGGAAGTATTTCCCTGAAGCTGCTGTCCTTTAAGACAGCTTTGCTCTTGGCCTTGGCTTCAGCTAAACGTGTCAGTTAGCTTCATGCACTCTCGGTTCATTCCTCGTGCACCAAATTCTCTCTTAGTGGAGATAAGGTTTTTCTTAAGCCGAACCCGGCTTTTTTGCCTAAGTGCTTCCCTGCATTTACATCGGAGGTGTTGAAGCTGTCTGCTTTTCACCCTCCACCTTTTTCTTCCACTGAGGATCAGAGGCTGAATGCTCTGTGTCCAGTTCGTGCATTACAGACGTATATGACTAGGACCAGTGCTTTCCGGAGGAGCGACCAGCTCTTTATTTCATGGGCGGGGGTGCACAGGAGGAGTCCCATATCTAAGCAACGCCTTTCGCATTGGCTTATGGAAGCTATTGCTTTGGCATATGAATCGTTGGGTGTGCAGCCCCCAGGGAACATCAGAGCTCATTCCACGAGGAGCTTAGCCGCCTCTTGGGCCTTGTTCAGGGGAGTGTCGTTGCAGAACATCTGCTCTGCTGCCAGCTGGGCCTCTCCCCATCCGTTTGTGCGTTACTACCGACTGGATGTCATCAAAACTTCGGTAGCACATTCTGTTTTAGGGGTGGGGCCTTCATAGCTCCTTGTTACCTTCCTCTCTTCCTTCCCATTTAAACATTGTAGTAAAGGAACGAAGGGTGAGTGGGCCGTCGGGCCACGCACATTCGTGTCACCAAGCATGCATTTATTTTCCTGCCTGGATGTTTCATATGTGTTGCTGGATTTATTTACATGTGTGGGCCTCATACATGTTTCATGTCCTGCCTGTGCACAGCAGTCATGTGTGTGTGTGTCAGGATTGTCAGGTGCATGATTATGGGACGTGTCAGGCACCGCCCCCTTGGGGTGACCGTCCTTCTCTGGTTTACAGAACCTCACTGTGAGTGTATTGGGCAATCGGGGAGCTGTCCATGTCTCTCCCATAGGTGGATCTTGAACACGAGATGATGAAAGAGAGCAATAAGTTACTGTCGTAACCCCGGTTCTCTGAAACATCGAGTGGAGAGATCCACCAGCTTTGCCCCGCTTGCCGCACGAGAAGCGAATATACTTACTGGAGAATAGCGTCGCGTGCAGGCCTTATATGCTCTCAGGTAAGGGGGTGGGGCCTTACCTGGCATTGGCTGCGCGCTTCTGTCTGTCTAGCCAGACTTGGTGCAATTGGATGCTTCTGCAGAGGTCAGGTACGGATGCCCTTCCCATAGGTGGATCTCTCCACTCGATGTTTCAGAGAACCGGGGTTACGACAGTAACCTATTGTTATCACTGACACACAAGTTGGAAAACCTGTAATCACTGAAACAAAATTGAGCACACCTGTGATTTCCAACGCATGAACAACATGAAAAAAGTGTTTAAATAGCAAGCAGCCAACCAACGAATTAACTGTAATTGAACACCAGAACTTTCTGCTTTTTGTATTAAAGACTGTGGCTGCGTCCAAAGACTAAACAATGTTGCCTGAGGAGGATGCATTCCAAGGTTGGAAGGCATCAAGGCACATCCGAATCTAATGTCAGATTCACTTCCTGTCTCCTGAGATGCCCTCATCTGATCGATTTTTGAAGGCAGCATAGACGTATCCTTCACTGCCTTTGATATCCCACAATCCTGTGTGTTCAGTTCCATAAAAGTTGAGCTTAAAAATAAAGATGGTGTCTGAAAGTTGCATTTTGTGGAGTTTTTGTGTGATTCTGACCAACTTTTGATGTTACTTCTAGCGGGAAATCAGTATTATATTCCTTTGTTTAACAGTTCTATCTGATTATTAGATAGACTTCTATCCATATTAGACAGAACTGAACGACAACAGCGAACAAGAGGGAGATTGTGAGCGTGCTCCGGCGCTGCCGTTCTCAGCGCCGTCAAAATAAAAGTCTGCCGCGCCGTCAAAATAAAAGTCCCGCCTCGAACACATCGGCCAAACAGAAAAACGTATCGCCGATGCCGATATTTGAAAAACTACCACTAGTTTAAAGTTTGCCAAAGAACATCTAAATGATTCAGAGAAGGCTTGGGAGAAAGTGCTGTGGTCAGATGAAACCAAAATTGAGCTCTTTGGCATCAACTCGACTCGCCGTGTTTGGAGGGAGAGAAATGCTGACTATGACCCCAAGAACACCATCCCTGCACGGAGGTGGAGACATTATGCTTTAGAGCTGTTTTTCTGCTAAGGGTACAGGACGACTTCACCGCATTGAGGGGCAAATGGACGGGACAATGTACTGTAAAATCTTCTCAAGAAGAAGCACATTAAGGTCATGGAGTGGCCTAGCCAGTCTCCAGACCTCAATCCTATAGAAAATCTGTGGAGGGAGTTGAAACTTCGAGTTGCCAAACAACAGCCAAGAAACCTTAAAGGTCACATATTTTACACCTTTCTTGAGTTTTATTTTAAGTCTGGATGTCCTTAAGAATATGTATTTGCGGTATCAATATATTTTTACAGCTCCTCTCTCAGGAGCTCTGCTTAAAACAAGTCGATTTTGGCCTGTCTAATTAATATTCATGAGCCTCTCTTCTAATTGGCCTGTTGTTTTCTGAGTGATGCACGGCCAGGCCAACCACAGGTAACTAGAGTCAGCCGACGTCACAGCGCTAGCTGGAGGAAGCAAAACAAAGGGGAAACTGGAGGCGGCCCATTCAAACCAGTGCAGATTCGGCTACATAAGGAGCTTAAAGGTCCCCTGAAATGCTTAGAAACATGCAGCGTTACTCTGTGTTGACGTCATCTTAACTGAAACAGGAAGACAGGGCGGGACATATCAAGCAGCGCCGCCCCTTTTTAAAATAGCCAATAGTGTTCGATTATATCACAGCTTGGGCTAGAGCCGTTGAGAGCCGGTCAACTTTTTACGGAAGTCACAACGGTTGTGAAAAATCACAGCTACTTTATGCAGGCTGTGTTCATTTTACTGTGGACTGACTGTTTTGAAACTTATATGGTAGTTAAATAGCCCCTAGACCTCAGTTATCGTGAAAA
>NW_015542869.1:6807-10657 GCF_001515605.1 Sinocyclocheilus anshuiensis
ATAACCAACTGTTTTTGTAACTCATGTGTGTTTTTAATGTAAACTTGTGTGTGAATGAGAATTTAGTTTAGTACTCACATGCTGTGACAGCCGCTTTCTGTCCGTGTGCTTCGAATGTATGCTTTCAGAAAACCGTAAATCAGAAGTTTAAACTCATATGGTGTAAAACGCATAATTTCAGCGCGATAAACATGATAATCAGAACCAAAACAGATGTTTTTAGCAGGTCCGAGCTGTAATGGCGCAGCTCTATTCTGGAAAAGGGAGAAAAAGGCAAGAGACGGGCCCGAAAAACTGCGTGTTTCTGCTTCCACTCAAAATAAGCATTTTTAAAATTATATAATAAATGATCTGTGGAGTATTTTGAGCTGAAACTTCACAGACACATTCTAGGGACACCAGAGACTTATATTACATATTGTAAAAAGGGGCATAATATGTCTCCTTTAAAAGATGAAAATAAATACTTATATAATAAAAAAAAAGTATACACAATAATGTATATATTTACACTTTTTAATATAAAGTGAAATATTTTTGTGTTTTAATGCTTTCGATTTAATTCTGAGATGTGTGCAAACCTGGTGACCAACTACAAAAAAACGTCTTCCCTCTGTGCTTGTGGGTTTCTGCACCAAGTACTAAGTCATGTTTTGCTTGGGGATCAAATACTTATTTCACTCACTGAAATGCAAATACATTTCTAACCTTTATATAATGTGTTTTTTCTGGATTTTTTGGTTGGTATTCTGTTTTTATATGTTAAAATAAACCTACAATAAAAATTACTGACCCTTAATTTTTTTGTAAGTGGGCAAATTACAAAATCAGCAGGGGATCAAATAAATATTTTCCCCATTGTATGGCAGAAGGCTGAGAAAAGACACTGGATGGGGTTTTCCCTCTTGAAGTCTGGACCATATTTATATTTTGCTTAAAATAAGTATCTACTAAAATCAAACAAACAGTGTACATAATAGAGTGTTTTAATGACACGTCATCAATCCGGAAGTCGGCCATCTTGGCAGCAAACAATGCCGCTAAACTGAACAGAATTTTGCTTATTATTGTAGGTGAAAATTAGAGCTGGGTATCGAATCAGATGTTCCAATTCGATTCGATTTCGATTTTCAAGCTCTCCATTCGATTCGTTTTCGATTCGATATTCGATATCGATTCGATTTTTGATTTCAATTCTCGATTCCATTTGACTATATGAATGAACATAGATTTAATACAAATCCTATATTTATAAAAAATGAACAGTGAACATAAGATTACAAATGGTTAATTAATTATATATATATTTCTTTCTTTTTTTTCTTTTTAGAACCGAATATCTCTTGTGTCCTGTATTCTTTTTGAATGACTACTATTTCCTGACATGAGGCATCTTCTTACCTGATTTTGCTTGTTTTGTTTACAGGATGGCAGTAAAGTCTTTACAGCCTCCTGTGACAAAACTGCCAAGATGTGGGATCTGAACAGCAATCAGACCATTCAGATAGCACAAGTAAGCGGTTAATTTGTGATCCTAATATATTCTTATGCTCCTACTTTTAGTATATGCATTTCAGTTGTGTTGGTTTACAGTATGATTAACAGGTCCTACAATCTTTTCCTTTGACCAGCATGAAGGCCCAATCAGGACAATTCACTGGATTAAAGCACCAAACTACAGCTGTGTTATGACTGGCAGCTGGGACAAAACACTGAAGGTACTGGAACCCATCTTTACCACACTTAGGGCAGCACAGTGGAACTAAAATCAAAATCCTGATATGGCCTAGTATTAATGTTTATTAATGTTAAATATTTATTATGTCACAGTTCATTGTGCAGTATTTGATTAAAATAATTACAAAATATTTATTTAACCAAGTATTGCAGCCTTGAATAGGTTAACAACTGTTTCTCTGCTTCTCATTTTTGACAGTTTTGTGATACACGTTCCCCAAACCCCATGATGTCCCTGCAGATGCCAGAGAGGTGTTACTGTGCAGATGTGGTAAAGGAGTGTGATTTGAATTAAGCTGAATTTGTTGTAGTATCAGTTTGGGCAGCTCTTCTACGTCTCACTCTTGCAGTGTAGTTGATCGCTGGTTTTGATTGTGTGTGTGTGTGCACATTAGCAAAGTGAACATTTTCTTAGTGTAGTACAATAGGGCTGCACGATAAATCGCATGCAATTGTCATGCGCATCTCGTCAGTAAAGCCGGTTCTATGATTAGTAGTAAATCTCCATCACGTGCGTTCAGATGGAGCAGCATTTACCACACAGAGTCGTACATCACTGACAAGCTATGCAATAAAACCAGCTTGTCAGTGACCTACGGCTCTGTGTAGTAAATGCCGCTCCATCTGAACGCACGTGATGGAGATTTACTACTAATCATAGAACCGGCTTTACTGACGAGATGCGCATGACAATTGTAAGCATTCTGAAAGAAATTCTGAAAGCATTTTATGGATATCTTCTTGTTCTTTTATAGGTATATCCTATGGCCGTTGTAGCCACTGCAGAACGTGGTCTTATTGTTTACCAGTTGGAAAATCAGCCTTCAGAGTTTCGATGTATAGAGTCACCTCTGAAGCATCAGGTCAGTGTTGGTCAAATACTCAATTTTTGAAGTAATTAAATGGCAATTTAAAGACTTAAACAATAAATTGGCTTAGGGGGATAATAAATATTGGCTTTGAATTAGCATTTTATATAAAATATGGTATTATTAAAGGGTTAGTTCACCCAAAAATGAAAATTAGCCCACAAATTACTCACCCTCAAGTCATC
Organism: Sinocyclocheilus anshuiensis; assembly: GCF_001515605.1. NCBI lineage: Eukaryota > Metazoa > Chordata > Actinopteri > Cypriniformes > Cyprinidae > Sinocyclocheilus > Sinocyclocheilus anshuiensis. The sequence continues at coordinate 9,599 of NW_015542869.1, forward strand.
CTAGGTGTATATGACTTTCTTCTTTCAGACGAATCCAGTCAGAGTTATATTAAAAATTGTCTTTGATCTTTCAAACTGTTTAATGCCACTCAGCGGGTGTTGCATGCATCAGTCCAAAAGAAGTTGAATAAAAAGCACCCATCCATAAAAAAAAGTGTCTCACACGGCTCCGGGGGGTGAACAAAGGCCTCCTGTAGCAAATCATTGCGTTTTTGTAAGAAAAATATCCATATTCAAAACGTAATAATCACTTTAATGTAGCTTGCGCCAACAGTGCTACACGGAAGCAGCTCCGAGCGGATGACTTATGAGGTCAGCTTTGCGCATATGCCGCTCAGAAGTGACGCGCACGGGAGAGATCAGAACAAAACACCGGTCACTTATTAGAAGTACAAAACGAGGATTTGTAAAGAAGAATGTCGGAGGATTTCGATATAAGCCAAGAGGAGACTGCTGTGTGAGACACTTTCTTTTTTTTTTATGGATGGGCGCGTTTTATTTAACTTATTTTGGACTGATGCATATCATCAATTAATATAACTCCAACTGGATTCGTCTGAAAGAAGAAAGTCGTATACACCTAGGATGACTTGAAGGTGAGTAATTTGTGGGCTAATTTTCATTTTTGGGTGAACTAACCCTTTAATGTAGCATACAAATTAGAATGATAATGTTTTTTTTATTTAATTGTGTACTGTCACAATGTTTGTGGTAACACTTTACAGTAAGTTTCAACAAGGTGTTAACATTAGTTAACTACATTAGTTAACGTAAACTAATATTGGAAAAACACTTCTAAAGCATTCATTAATCGTAGTTTCTCAATTCCAGCATCTACTAATACTAGCGATGTCCCGAGCCGATCTCAACTGATCGGTATCGGCTCCCTAAGCCCGATCCTTATTTAATGTAAGCCGTCATGCCGGTGACGTGCAGTAGGTGGCGGTGTAAGGGAAACAGGTCAATTTAGCTCAAAGGGAATCATTTAAGATTTTAAAGGGAAATTGGACAATAACTGTTTTACGGCTGATCACTGAGATGGCCAGCGATTAATTGAAC
>NW_015542870.1:0-759 GCF_001515605.1 Sinocyclocheilus anshuiensis
CTTCCACTCTCTTGCGAAACCCTACCCAGCTAAGAGGACTGATAGCTGTCCGCCAAAAATGTAACAAGCATCTAGGAACGATCTAATTGGTGGACGGGGTCAATCTTAACAGCTAAAAACCCAATACTGTCATTTTTATTGTTTTTCCTTCACCCGGAAGAATTTTAATAACAATCACAGTCCTGTGGTTTGTGGTATTAAAGAAGCAGCCAGAGACTCACCGCGCCTTCAAAAAAATCCAACTGAAGTGCGTGGACCAAAAAAGGTTACCCAAAGATGAAGAGCTTGAAAAGAGTCCGCACATTCAAACATTAAAGCATCACAAGCGAGATGAGAACAATATATGCAATTTACTGAATAAAACAAGGCAAACGTTTCGGTCACATGTTGACCATTTTCAATGCCAAGCTAACAGTGTTAGAACTAGAAGCCATCTTAATTTAAGGAATCACATGATAATTAAAGAGATCACATGATCAATCAGGACACACACAGAGAAAAAAAATAAATAAATAAAAAAAGGCCACAATGTGTGTATATGTAGAGCAATGGATAATTTACATCAAATTAGAGAACAATGGTTGTCTGTTGGAGTTAACAAAAGTACTGTTCATAAAAAACAAGACAATTGAAGTTCTTAATTTAATCCCTTCGGATGAAACAAGACCTAAGCTAGAAAATCATTTTTTGCAGTGTATTAAGAAATCCCCATTTTTAACCAAAAGGGAAAAGAGAAGATAATTTAATTATACTCATTCT
>NW_015542871.1:0-953 GCF_001515605.1 Sinocyclocheilus anshuiensis
GTGTGACTTTTCAGCGTGAGACTGATGCTCCTCCACCGAGTGTGTGAGTTTTCAGTGTGAGACTGATGCTCCTCCATCGAGTGTGTGAGTTTTCAGTGTGAGACTGATGCGTCTCCACCGAGTGTGTGAGTTTTCAGTGTGAGACTGATGCGTCTCCACCGAGTGTGTGAGATTTCAGTATGAGACTGATGTGCCTCCACCGAGTGTGTGAGTTTTGAGCGTGAGACTGATGCACCTCCACCGAGTGTGTGTTTTCAGAGTGAGACTGATGCTCCTCCACCGAGTGTGTTGACTTTTCAGTATGAGACTGATGTGCCTCCACCGAGTGTGTTGACTTTTCAGCGTGAGACTGATGCTCCTCCACCAAGTGTGTTGACTTTTCAGTATGAGACTGATGCGTGTCACTTTTCAGCGTGAGACTGATGCTCCTCCACCGAGTGTGTTGACTTTTCAGTATGAGACTGATGCGTGTGACTTTTCAGCGTGAGACTGATGCTCCTCCACCGAGTGTGTTGACTTTTCAAAGTGGTGAAACTGAAGTTGTACAAGGCACAAAGGATGAATTCTGAAAGTTGGTCCTGAATCGAGCGTTGAACTTCTCTACTAACTTACAAAATAATAATTTGCTAAATAGATAACTTACTAAATGACCTTTAAATTCCATATAGGACTTGCGAGACAAGAATGTGGTTATTGTAAGAGAACTGAACTCCTGAAAGATTTAACTTTAGCTTCACTAAAATCACTTAAGTACTTGCTGAACATTCAGTCAAATTGTTTTTTGACCAATCAAATTGATAATTGACCTTTCACAAAGACCCGCTTCAAGAATGAAGGATGAGGCAGCCTCTCTTTGATCGACAGTAGACCGATCCAGTTGCATCAGACTTTGCAAATGACGTTTGCAATGTCGTTTCTGATAGCCAATGAACTTCTGAACAGAATAATATGCT
>NW_015542872.1:0-144 GCF_001515605.1 Sinocyclocheilus anshuiensis
TCAGTGGCAAATTCTTTAAATATGAAAACGTACTTGCAGTCTGTGCGTCTGAACAGCCGGCATTGTAGTCTACTCTACCAGTATCAGGAAACAGTCCTCCATAAAATGCGCTGGACACATCTGAATATTTGGGTTAAACTGTTC
>NW_015542872.1:899-1258 GCF_001515605.1 Sinocyclocheilus anshuiensis
CCTAACTGTAATGGGTCTACTTTTATTTGTGTGGACTCACAATATCAACAAAACATTGTGCTTTTATAAAATAAAGAAAACAAACATGATGCGCTTTCTGCCGTCTCGGTCTTGAACAGGAGCGCTTCACAAAAATGAACCGAAACTCAGTGAATGCATGCCTCACAGACATGATAAATATATCTATAGAAAGCTTTAAATTACTACTTAATTTTAGCCTGGCCCTAGGGGTGTAAAAAGTCGGGCCCCGACGGGCCCAGGCTGAAATGCAGGGCTCTAATTTCAGTGTCCGTCGTATCACTATATGAGGACAAAAATACATGAACAACATCTCCAGAACTGCTCTGACTCCCTCTAAG
>NW_015542873.1:0-480 GCF_001515605.1 Sinocyclocheilus anshuiensis
TTTAAGGGGGTCTGAATACTTTCCGTACCCACTGTATATATAGATTCATTACAAAATATACTAGCAGTCTATGCTGAAGATCATAGCTTGAATATTTTTTATCATTTAATGCTGTATTGATCAATTTGTCCCGGAGCATTTTTAGAAGACTTGCTCCTAAAAGTCAGCCAAATTGTACTCTTCTGTCATTTTCTCCAAGAGCACTGTCTATATTTGTAATCCTCCTCTTCATGTTTTAATAACTGAAATGTATGTAAAAAATAATGTTGACATACAGTATCTGACCCTTACCCAAACTATAAACAGTGTATCTTATTTATGCTAGTTCATCCATGTGTCATAGATTCAGCTCTCTAATCAATCAACTTTTGAGCCAGTCCAAAGAAGGGCCAAATTCAGACAAAAAGGGATAAAGAAACAAGAGTAGCCAAAGTAGAACAGTCTAAACAACGAGATCACTGTTTACCCTCTGCAGTGGTG
>NW_015542874.1:0-1024 GCF_001515605.1 Sinocyclocheilus anshuiensis
CCAGGCTTCGTCGTTTCTCTCTCCGAGGCTTGCTGAGAGAGGAGATACGTGAGAGCGGGGCTGTTCAGTGAAAGGCATGAACCATCCCCATGGCCATGCCCTGTTCCATCCAGCGGGAGTTCTTCCAGGGGAAGATCAAGTCTGATCGTTCAACCCGCAAGCTCGTCGTTGCTTCCTCCGAGGTAGCTGGGAGGAGAGAAACATGAGCGCGGGGAGGCGGGGCCACCTTCTGCGAATGAACGGGGGCAGACTGCTTTTGTGGTAAAAGCGGCCTGTCTGTGAGCGCAGCCCTAGTGACACACACACAAATTTGAAGCTGTCAGCGGCAGCATCTGCTCCGATCTACTTTGTAGGATAAAGCCACTCGATGTAAAGAGGGGCTAGGATAAAGCCGCTCGATGTAAAGAGGGGCACTAATCTTTTTGTGTGAATCACGGATCAAAGCGCAGCGGGGAGAGCGAGTACGCAGGGTCTGTGTCAGCGTGAGATCGCTCAGACCCAGTTGCTTAGTTCCCAGGCTTCGTCGTTTCTCTCTCCGAGGCTTGCTGAGAGAGGAGAAACGGGAGAGCGGGGCTGCCTTCTGAAAGGCAGGCTGAGAGACTAGAAACGTGAGAGCGGGTCTGTTCAGTGAAAGGCGGTCCGCGAGTAGAGAAAAACGAGACTCATGCTCGAGTGAGCATTCTGTCTCAGTAAGCGCGTAGCTTACTGCCCTTCTGCGGCGGATCCGAGTGCAACGGAGAGAGAGCACGCAGGCACAGTGCCGGCATGAGATCAGTCAGACCGATTGCTTATTCCCTGACTCCGCTGTTTCCATCTCCGAGGCTCGCTGAGAGAGGAGAAACGGGAGAGCTGGGCTGCTTTCCGTGAAGGCGGTCTGCGAGTGGAGAAGAGTGAGACTCATGCTCGAGTGAACATTCGGTCTCAGTAAGTGCATAGCTCACTGCCCTTCTGCGGTGGATCCGAGTGCAACAGGGAGAGCGAGCACGCGGGTACAGTGCCGGCATGCGATCGCTCAGACCCGGTT
>NW_015542874.1:2184-2759 GCF_001515605.1 Sinocyclocheilus anshuiensis
TTAACTGAAGAGAGGATTGAGTCTTGCCACACCGCCATAAAGCCCAGATCGGTGGAGTGTTGCAGCGATGTTTGTTCTTCTGTAGATTTCTCCTATCTCCACATATGATCATGGTTTATGAAAGGAGGGCATCATCTTTTGCTTCAGAATGTCACAGTACATGCTGGAATCCATGTTTCCCTCAGCTCTGCTTCAGTATGTCACAGTACATGTTGGCATTCATGGTTCCCTCAATGAACTGTAGCTCCCCAGTACCAGCAGCACTCATGCAGCCCCAGACCATGATGCTACCACCACCATGCTTGACTGTAGGCAAGACACAACTTCCTTGGTACTCCTCACCAGGGTGTCGCCACACATGCTGGACACCATCTGAGCCAAACATGTTTATCTTAGTCTCATCAGACCACAGGACATGGTTCCAGTAATTCATGCTCTTGGACAGGTTGTCTTCAGCAAACTGTTTGCGGGCTTTCTTGTGAGCCAGCTTTAGAAGAGGCTTACTTCTGGGACGACGACCATGCAAAACGACTTGTTGCAGTGTGCGGTGTATGTTTGAGCACTGACAAGCTGAC
>NW_015542875.1:0-1201 GCF_001515605.1 Sinocyclocheilus anshuiensis
TGAAGATTTCAAACGCATTCACAAGCAAAATTCCTCACAATTCACGTCGTGCACAAAGGATCACTGAATCGATTGCATTTCATATTTGCAAAGATCTAAGGCCATACAGCGTTGTCGAAAACGACGGATTCCGTTACATGTTGAATGTGCTGGAGCCTCGTTATTCTATTCCTAGACGTAAACACATAAGCGAAGAGATTATCCCAAGACTGTACCATGAAGTGAAGGGAAACATTTCTCTGTCCCTTCAGTCAGAGGACAGAGTGGCCCTCACGTGCGATGGCTGGACGTCAAGGAGTCAAGACACCTATGTCACAATCACCTGCCACTATTTACGTGATGACTGGGTTCTCATTTCAAATGTGTTGCAGACCAGAGCTATGCAGGCTAGTCACACAGGGGCAAATATATGTGCATTGTTTTCAGAGGCGTTGGAAGAGTGGGGGCTCACTAAGAAAGACCCGGTCATTGTGACCGACAACGCTACTAACATGATACGTGCCGTGGAGATGATGGCGCTGCTTCATATTGGCTGCTTTGCTCACACAATAAATCTGGCATCGCAAGCTGCGCTGAAACTTCTGGCCATCTCTCGGTTGCTAGGTCGAGTTAGGCGCATAGTGACATTCTTTCACAGGAGCGCTAACGCTAACAAAGTTTTCAAAGAAAAACAAATGCTACTGAACTTGCCCTGTCGCAAACTTAAAATTGACGTGATGACCAGGTGAAACAGCACGCTGGACATGCTCGACAGATTTTTGGAGCAGCAACCGGCAATCTCAGCTGCACTTCTTTCTCCTGAAGTCGGTCGGAGCGAAAAGGATCTTTGCACTTTGACAGAGGCAGATATAACTGTGGCAGAGGACATCGTGAAAGCTCTTCAGCCGATGAAAAGTGCAACTCTGGTGATGTCTGGAGAGAACACCGCTACTCTCTCTATTATTGCACCATTGCACGCACAGCTCCTTGATGAGATACACTCGACTGCCAGTGATTCGACTGTCATTAAGGAACTCAAATCTGCCGTGCATGACAACTTGAAGTTTAGGTATGTTTACAAAAACAGCTAGTACTATCTATAAAATGTAAAATTTGTGTGAATGTTACAACAGATTACATTCTTGTTAATTGTAAGTTTGTGTATGTTGATGCCATGATGTAATTTAAATGTGATTGTCTAATCTTTAAAGATATGCAAATC
>NW_015542876.1:0-483 GCF_001515605.1 Sinocyclocheilus anshuiensis
TTGGTGGTTCGAAAAACGCATTATTTTTCAAATAATTTACATTATGACAATTAGGGCCGGACAATAATTCAATATCAATATGTATCACGATATAATTTTTTTCAATAATAGTGATATGATTTTTATTATTTTTTTTCCATATTTCGATATACATTACCAGTGTTTCCCATACATTGATTTATTTGTGGCGTTTGACTTCGTTGATATACATTACCAGTTTCCCATACATTTATTTATTTGTGGCGTTTGACTTCATTGAATAAATATGAGCACTGCACGTTTCAAAATCAAAACACGTCGCGGGTGTTTTATATGAATGTATCTCTGAAGGGAAAGGACTGTATTCAGAAATGTTTCGATGGCATTTTCATTTTATAAAGAAGCGTTCATGAGCGGAGCTGATTTAATTACAGCCGTTACTGGAGAAACCGCTAGTTGTACCGCTCTCAAAGCGCCTCCTGCTGGCAGAGAATCAGTTTGCAT
>NW_015542877.1:0-567 GCF_001515605.1 Sinocyclocheilus anshuiensis
GGGGACTGAATTATCATTTTTAAAAGATTAAACAATTTAATGACTCCTTTTTTAAATTTTTATAAGATGTCTGTAAACTCTTAATTTTAGGAGTTTTATGTCAAAGAAATCATCTTATGTATTTTAATATTTTAAATAATTGATATGTATGTTTGAATTGATCAATTTCTTCAATAAAAAAAAAATAAATAAAAAGGCGCTGCGTTCAGGTCGCAGTCTCCTCTGGAGGCGTGGTTTCGAATCCCACTTCTGACAGACCTATCATTTGGCTGCAGACAGAAACTTCATTCTGCTGGCATGTTGAGCCAGCAGGGCGTTAACTTTGACAAAACACTGCATTAGGTAAATGCTAGTATTAAAGGGTCAGGTGCTGATGAAAAAGATGTGTCTTTAGACATTTTTTGAAAATGGTTAAAGACTCAGCTGCTCGAATTGAAATAGACAAGTCGTTCCACCAGCGGGGAATAGCTCTAAATATCCTTTCTTCTATTCCTTTAAGTTTTTCTTCTAATATTAAAATTGTTTGCACATTTTCTCCTCCCTCAATTAAAATATCTTTTAATTCTT
>NW_015542878.1:0-1180 GCF_001515605.1 Sinocyclocheilus anshuiensis
TTTTGGTAAGCCTTTGTCTGCAAGCGTCTGAAAAAATGAGCACGTTTCATTTCGCTCCCCTATAGTGACGTTGCAAAGGGATCTCATTATAATATTACCGCCCCTTAATCTATAAGTTTCCACACACGGCGCCGTCATTTTGATTTAGCAAGCAACAACGGTGTACCAGTTCTAGCGCCATGCCAAAGTTCAAGCAAAGCATGCTAACCATTCTACCCACAGGAAAAATGTATTGCTCAGTGGTTGCTTTTCCTAAACTCAGGAGACTTAGATGAGATTCTCATATATCTCTCATTTTAGTATCAACAGCATTTCAGACATTTCTCCTAAAATTCCTATTTTGTTGGGATTCGAACCCATGTTGTCTGAGGTGTAGTTGTGCCTTCACATCAATGTGCTACCCACAAGGCTATGGCTCTGACAGAGGTTACTCTATGCTCAGGACACTAAGGGGTGATTCTCTTATATGTCTCATTGAGATATCAGCTTTGTCTTAAGATGTCTTCAGTTTTATTTTAGGAGAAACGTTAAACTTTTACTAATATTGTAAATACCAGAAAACCATATATCAGAAGTTTAAACTAATATTGTTTAAAACGCATGCTTTCAGCGCAATAAACATGATAATCAGAACCAAAACAGATGTTTTTTAGCAGGTACGAGTTGTAATAGACTTGTTCGGCACACAAATACGTCATAACCATTTATGCCGTGGGGGAAAACAAGCCATTCGAATTAACGTGCGGAGACCTTGTTAGGCGCTTGATCTTTACTTTTTGTGATGATTTCGATAGATTTTTGCTTGGTGCAATGCCGAAAAGTTGCTGTGTGGCGTTCTGTACCTCTAATAACTTAAAAAACCTGATCTGAAGATGTATATGACTAATAAACAGACGGACTACCGGAGGTAGCACTGAGCCAGTAGCACAGACAGGATACACTATTTACCCTGCAATGATCTGTCATTCGTCCCGTCCCCCTGCACCGCAACCCATTTCTGATGGGGCTTACAGTAACTTAACCCTCCTTCGCATCACAATCAAATAAATCTCACTCCCTGACATCTTGTGATGTCATAATCTATTAAAACATTTATTTCATATTATTATACAACAATCAAATACTCCCTGACATCTTGTGATGTCATAATCTATTAAAACATTTATTTCATATTATTATA
>NW_015542879.1:0-183 GCF_001515605.1 Sinocyclocheilus anshuiensis
GTGAAGAGTGGGTGAGAGGGGTGTGTGGAATCAGCTACAATGACTACAAGCTACAATGGCGGATGCAGCGTGTTTTGTAAATGTCCATGTATTGCAATTCGCAAAGCAGGCGGTGATGCAGCTGCTCAAGATCCTATTAGTCCCTATTGAGAGGATCCCTCGTTGTGAGGATGGGGGGAGTGG
>NW_015542879.1:1061-1562 GCF_001515605.1 Sinocyclocheilus anshuiensis
GTGAATGCACTGTGTCTTCCTGAAATCCACGGCCATCTCTTTTGTTTTGTCCACAATCAGAGACAGATTGTTGGTTTTGCACCAGTCTGTTAACATTTGCACTTCCTCTCTGTATGCTGACACGGCATTCTTACTGATGAGACCCACCACTGTCGTGTCATCGGCGAACTTGATGATGTGATTCTAACTGTGCATTGCTGCTTAAGAACACAGAGAATGGACATTTAATGTCAAATATACTTTTTTTATTTTAAAATGTAAAATAAACATTAAAAAGTGCTATGTTCTTCTCAAATAAAAAGCATTTCAACAAAAAATAGAAGTAAAATTATAATTTAAAACTTAAATATGTATAATTGTAGAATATAAATAATAAACAGCAAATAATTATCAACTTTTGAACATATTATTATCATTATCATTATTATTATTATTATCACTCATGACAAGAAGAGCTCATTTTGGTCCCGTTTTCATTACACTTAATCAAAAAAGTCTCCA
>NW_015542880.1:0-843 GCF_001515605.1 Sinocyclocheilus anshuiensis
TGCATATGTATTATTTTTATTGTTATTTAATTCTAACATTATAACCTGAATTGCAGTGATACGGTGACGCATTGCTGCCACACACATATTATTTTTTCCACTCAATTATGTCATAATAACGAGATGTTATATCGTTAAACGACATCTTTTCTCGTGATAATGAGATGTTTTCTCGTTAAAACGACATCTTTTCTCATAAAAACGAGATGTTATGTCATTAATACGACATAATTATCTCGTTAAAACGACATCTTTTCTCGTAATGGCGAGACGTTGTCTCGTTAAAACGATATAATTATCTCATTAAAACGACATATTTTCTCATTAAAACAACATATTTTTTCTCGCAATAATGACATATGTCATAAAAACTATATGTTTTCCCGTTATTATAGATATATGGTATATGTGAGCAAGCTAAGTGACTGTCCGCGCTGCTGTCGCCACAGTCTGACATAAACGAGGATCTGCACGCTGCTGAAATTATTGAAACACACTGTTTTAAATGTATTTTAATGTAATGGTTTTATTTGTAGCGGCATGTTTATTAGGATTAATCTCCAATCTGTCTACAATATAATGATATCCAATAATTGCACTCAGACCCAGAGGATGAATCGTTTAAGATGATCAGATCAAACCAGTTATTTTTGAATAATCGATTCTGGTCTTGGAATATTTATTTATTTGAATGACTTGTTTGATTTAACACTAAAGTATACGGACATTTCTGGGCTGCGTTTCCCAAAAGCATCGTAAGCCTAAGTTGATCGTCGACATCTAAAAACGATCGAAATCTGTCAATAACTTACTGACGTGCACGAAAACCAATGTATTGGACCC
>NW_015542881.1:0-1058 GCF_001515605.1 Sinocyclocheilus anshuiensis
AAAGAGAGACCAGGCTATTAGTGCTGGCCAATAAATCTTGTCAGTTCACGGAATGCAGGGCGGCATCAGGAGTTTATGAGAGGCTGTTATAAAATCAGCTGAATTATGGAGTCCCCAGAGACTTTTCAGTCATGTTAATTTCAGACGCTGCGATCTGGTGTCCTCCCTCACTTGCCGTAGTATGGAATAAGACAGGTGATTAGGTGAATTATATTGTGATTTAAGGTTATGCCATGAAAGTGTGCTTGTTCATTATGTGAATAATGATCTGGGTGTCAAAGCATGTGTGTGTGTGTGTTGTATAAGGGTCACATTAGACTTTTAGTATGGAAGAAGAAAAAAAAAAAACCCAGGCTGCATGAACTAGTCCAATACATTCAATCTATTAAACTTTAAGAAGTAAAATTTTGAGACATAACTGGGAAAAAAAAATTAGAGAGAAAAAAAGGCAGCAACAGAACAAGTTTTAAAGTGTGGCGCCACCAACTGGCTTCTTGTGGCTTCATGATGTAATAATTGCTTAGATCATAAATATTAATTAGCTTGTGCTGTAACCAAATTGCACTGTCCATTCTTGTAACCTAATTAATATTCATGAGGCAGGGTTTCGCCATAGTAGTATTGGCAAATTAGTTTCAGGTTCTGATACTCCTCGATCTGAAAGGTTATCTCACTAAAATTAAAACTCAGTAGTATTTTATTTATTTTTTATTTGTATTTAGTCATTTAGCAGACGCTTTTATCCAAAGCGACTTACAGATGAGGACAACAGAAGCAATCAATTGTAGTATTACAACAACTAAAAGCAGATCAAAAACTAAAAGCTAAAACTTTATAAATACTACTTATACACATTTTTAAAATAAAGAAATTAAATAAAAATGACAAATGCACACAACAAAATTTCAAAACTTAACATTTAAATTAAAAACAAAAAATAAAGCTAAAAACAATTCAAAATATTAAAGAACAAAAGGTATAAGAATATAATAATGATTCTAACATAACACTAAGCCAAACATCAAAAAAACAACTACATATATGTGTATGTACAACCA
>NW_015542882.1:0-129 GCF_001515605.1 Sinocyclocheilus anshuiensis
TTCGTTTAAACGACAGTCAAATTAGTCGTCGCGCACATCCCTACTTTAAGCATTATCGAATTGCATATCGAATATCGCATTATTTAATGAGTTATCGCATTTTTCTTCAATATCGCACAGCCCTAATTT
>NW_015542882.1:417-535 GCF_001515605.1 Sinocyclocheilus anshuiensis
CCAGCAGGGATTGTAGGTGGGGGGAGTGAATGTACAGCGCTCTCTCCTCTCTCCTACCCCACGACTGAGATGAGCCCTTGAGCAAGGCACCGAACCCCCAACTGTTCCCCGGGTGCCG
>NW_015542883.1:0-775 GCF_001515605.1 Sinocyclocheilus anshuiensis
CCCATGTTAATAATATATCTAGACTCCCATGTTCCCTACCCCCTCCTCTGTACTCATCAACCTTTTGTAATTCTTTGATGTCCTTTTTTTTTAATGAGAAAATACATAATCCACCAGCCTCTAGGTTCAAACTCCTCCAGCACTCCCTGTGAATTCTGCCCAGTATTTTACTTACTTTCTGCTTTTCAGTTTCCCACTGCCACAGATATTTCAGTTCTCATTCATAAGTCAAAGTCTTCCACTTCGCTGGACCCTCTTCCCACTGTTTTGATTAAAGCTTGCCTCCCCTCTCTGCTTCCCCTAATTTCTGCTATCATTTGCTCTTCACTCACCACTGGAATTGTTCCCAACTCCTTTAAAACTGCAGCCAATATTGAAAAAAATCTGGTGACTATCCTAATCATTTCAATAATCTCCGTCCCATCTCTAATCTACCCTTCCTTTCCAAAATTCTTGAAAAAATCGTTGCTACTCTGCTTCACTTTCATTTAACTTGTAACAACCTGTACGAACCATTTCTCACACTATCCTTCTCAATAGACTCATCTCTATTGGCATCACTCACACTCCTTTTAGATTGGTTTAAATCTTATCTTCAGGGTGCACTCAGTTCGTCCAGTTACAATCTTTTAGTTCCTAACCTTCCCCTGTTAACACTGGTGTGCCTCAGGGCCCTATCCTGGGACCACTTCTTTTCATCATTCACCTTTTTCCTCTGGGCAATATTTTTCTTAAAGGGGTCCTATTATGCTTTTTCACTTTTTCAACTTTAGTT
>NW_015542883.1:973-3683 GCF_001515605.1 Sinocyclocheilus anshuiensis
CGACGCATATTTTCCGGGATTTGTGATATCACAAATATCGACGAATGGGACGAGACCTGGTTGAGATGCACTAGGGAAGGCAACGAGTGTTATACGTCATTCCCCCAGAACTGCTTCTGTTTACAACAGTGAGCCAAGCTAGATTCAAGTGATTATTACGTTTTGAATATGGATATTTTTCTTACAAAAATGCATCAATTTGCTACAGAAGGCCTTTGTTCACCCCCCGGAGCCCCTTTTTTAAGTTCTTTTGGACGGAAGCAATGCAACACCCGCTGAGTGGCATTAAACAGCTTGAAAGTTGCATACCTCACCTAAACTTTGTGTCCAGTCCCACTTTATTCTGTTTTAGTATTTTGTACATGGTATTTCTTGTTTGCTTTTTATTGTCTTGTTTGTACATTTATTCTGCGGTGTCCTTGAGTGTTGAAAAAGGTGCCTATAAATAAAATGTATTATAATTAAAGAGGAATAAAATGCAGATTAAATAATTAAATGTGCCTATATTACATAAACATACTAGTTGAAATCATCCAAATAAAACTTAAAATATTGCATAAAATAAAAAGAAATGCTGAAATGAGCTCGGTCTTGAATGAAAGTGTCATTTCTCATTCTGCAGTCTAGGTAATTATCTCAGATGAAGGTTGTGCAGCTCTAGCTTCTGCTCTGACATCAAACCCTTCACGCTTGAGAGAGCTGATTCGGTTGAGAAATCAATTAGGGGTTCAGGAATAATGCATCTCTGTGTTTTACAGAATCCTCAATATGTTCTGTATTCACTTCAGTAAGTTTGCCCATAGAATCATAAACACACTCGTTATATCGAAAATGAAAGTTCAAAGCAGTGCAGAGGCAGGGATGAAAGAATATACAAGGGAATTGAAAGTTTTGATAATGAAGAGTTGGCAACAGCCTGTTTATGGAGATTTTCAAGCACAAATATTCAAGCTATCTATTATATTTGTATTTCAAAAATACGGGGGAAGTCGTGGCCTAATGGTCAGAGTCGGACTCGTAAGCCAAAGGTTGCAGGTTCGAGTCTCGTACCGGCAGGGATTGTAGGTGGGGGGAGTGAATGTACAGCGCTCTCTCCCACCTTCACGCCGCAGCATAAATGGCTGCCCACTGCTCCGGATGTGTGTTCACTGCTGTGTGTGTGTGCACTTTGGATGGGTTAAAATGCAGAGCACTAATTCCAAGTATGGGTCACCATACTTGGCCACATGTCACGTCACTAAAAAAAAAATAAGATGTTGTTAAAGGGGTCATATGATGCGATTTCAAGTTTTCCTTTCTCTTTGGAGAGTACTCCAAAAGTACATTTTGTTACGTTTATTTTTGCATGCATTTTATTTTAGGTGTTTTATCATAATGTATTTGTATTGTTGCTGAATTTAAAAAGTGCTGTCCTAATTGAAACACTTTTTCTATAACCCGGTTTAGCAGGATGAGATTTATAGGAGTGTGTTACTGAAGAGTAAATGGCAATAAATCCTCCACGGGAAAGTGGATATAATTTAACTTCCCTGTAACTTCATTGCAAAACAAAGACATTGCATTCTTTGTGTCAAATGTAATGTCGCAGCTAGCAGGGAATGTTCTCATAACTTTGGCTAACATTCCGTACAGGTTTGGTTGATGTTTTAGAGAAAACATTTGAATGTAATGTTCAAAAAATGTTTTAAGAATGTTTTTCATTTCAGATAATGTTCCTAAAATGTTAAGTGTAAACAAAGCTAGAACATTTTACCTGCAAAACTGAGGATGTTTTGAGGATGTTGTTGATGTAACAGATTATATAATGTTCTCAATAAAACATTGGCATAATGTTTCAAGATGGCAAAGGAAGAGCATTCTCTCAGCCGCATTAGGAGAATGTTATAAGGATGTTATTGAGGCCTGAGATGGTGTAATGTTTTTTATAAAACATTCTTGTAGTGTGAAATATTAACAAAGCTAGAACATTTGACCTGCAACATTTTGAGGATGTTTTGAGGATGTTGTTGAGGTAACAGATTATATAATGTTTTCAATAAAACATTGGCACAATGTTTCAAGATAACAAAGAAAGAACATTCTCACAGCCACATTAGGGGAACGTTATAAGAACATCATTGAGGCCTGAGGTGGTGTAATGTTTTTTATAAAAAGTTTTGGAATGTTCTTGTGTTTACAAAGCTACACTCTAAAAAAAAGATGGTTCTTTAAAGGTTCTTTACACGTAGAAACAGCTCTTTTTAGAACCGTATCCTCCTGAAGAACCTTTTATATGCTGAGACGGTTCTTTGCTTTAATGTTTAGGGTTCTTTTTCCTGCCTTTTTGTTTTCCAAATCTGTAACCGTCAAAGCCGCATCATTACTGGTTTTCTGGAGCTCAAGACAGATTTTGAACACACTCTTAAGAGGTAAATGATTAATTTCTTAAAATTTCTTACAATTTTACCTTTAAAAATGGTAACTAGTTTCATGCCAATCATGTCTTTTTCTCTTTTTAGTTTAACAGAAAATGCATGTGACCAGCTCTGTTCAGTTAAGGATGCTTACTTTCTCTTCACTAAGTAGGCCTAACAGAAATGTTGAAATAATGATCCATGATTCAATGCTTTTTTTTTTTACTCTATGCATAAACACCCAGTCATAAATAACATTAAAGTTATCCCAAGACCTTATATCTCTTTTTCTTTTAACATTATAAAGGGCTCACATA
>NW_015542884.1:0-529 GCF_001515605.1 Sinocyclocheilus anshuiensis
AAAACTGCACCAATCCTCCAGACCAGCAATAAACATGCAAATGGGACATAAACAGAGACAGTTTCTCCCGCTCAAAATTCATGCCTCTGATTGGCCATCCCACCCAAAGGGTGGGTGTGGATAGGAACTTTCAAAAGTCATTAGCTCAGACTAATCTTGGCTCAAAACCCTTTCTTCTTGAGACGGACACTATCCAAGACTCATCCAAACTCTCCTCTTGAGTTTGATTTTCCGGCAGTTTTTATCTTCAAGTAACTTTGTCGATCCGCTGTGGACTTTCCTATCTTCAGAAGAACCAAAAGTAAACTTCCAGCTCACTTCTAAAAGAACTCATCAAGAACCTCCTTTGTCTACCGCATCAGGACTCTTGTTCAGCAATCGAAGCCAATGCAAGTAACACCGCATCAGGACTCTTGTTCAGCAATCGAAAATCGAAGCCATAACCGTTTACAACTATTTAGATCCGTGTTTAAGTTTGAGCCCCTTTAAAGGTGATTTTTGATTCTTTGATGATTCTCATTAGGTTGTG
>NW_015542885.1:0-177 GCF_001515605.1 Sinocyclocheilus anshuiensis
AAGCTGAGCGACAGGCACGCCGCCCATCTCCAGCAGGAGCTAACTGCACAACGACGCGTCGAGCAGCTAGAACTGGAGGCTCAAGAATGACAGGAAGGGCCTGATGAAGCGGAACAAGGCGCCGAGGAGGAGATCACTAGGCTAAAAGAGACCCTAGCAGCTGCTACCCAAGAAATG
>NW_015542885.1:199-939 GCF_001515605.1 Sinocyclocheilus anshuiensis
CTACAGCTAGACTACATCAAAGAGAAGTCCGACAGCATCAGAGAGGAACTCAGACATGCCTACGAGCTGCGCCCTGAGCCTGCAAGGACCCGACGGGCACCAGTCTCACCCCTGCCAAGCAGGACCGGGTCACCTGTTCCCTGTTCCTCACGTGAGCAAAAGGGGGAGGGGGCAGTGCTGAAACATTCACCGACTCCCTCTGAAGAACCAAGAACCTCGACAAAGCTAAGAGAACTTGCTCCAGCCAGCCACAGAGCATCGCATGGCTTGGACCTCAAAGACCTCGACAAGCTCGCCAGAAACATTGGCAAATTTACCCCAAGTGTGCCAGGTAGCCAGGATGTCCAAGCTTATCTGCAAGACGTCGATTTCCATCTGGAAATGAGACTCAATGTCACGGACAAAGATAGACTCTATTTGCTCCGAACAACAGCCAGCCCTGACGTGCGCAGTTTCCTGGACAGGCAGCCTGCCTCTATTTGCTAGCCAGCCCTGACGTGCGCAGTTTCCTGGACAGGCAGCCTGCTCACACAAAGGCTGACTAGGCTGACTACCGAGAGGCCCTCATTAAAGAATTCGCCGACCCTGAGTCAGAACAAGGACTAGTGGCTGCCCTGGAGACGAGACAAGGACGTCATGAATCTCCTCAAGCCTACTACAGCCGACTCAGACAAGCATATTCGGAACTCGCAATGAACCGAATATGGAAGATGATCTAAACTTCAAAACTCTCTTCCTGA
>NW_015542885.1:6180-6822 GCF_001515605.1 Sinocyclocheilus anshuiensis
TATAAGCCATCACCCAATTTCCTCAGGTCAAGTGGAACGAACCAACAGGACAGTGGTCAGCATGTTGAAGAAGTATGTGTCCGCCAATCAAAAGGATTGGGATATTAAGCTTCCTCTGGTACTGATGGCCGTCAGGGCCACCCCTCACCGGTCTACCGGAGTACCCCCGTTCGAGATGATGACGGGGCGACAAATGACACTACCGTTACACCTGTTGTACCAACCTGGTGACCTGAACCTCGTTACCGCCTATACCACTCACCAATACCTGGAAGAGTTGCATCAACACCTGAGAACAACTTTTGCCTTCGCGCAACAGCAACTTCATAGAAGTGCGGAAGGTCGAAAAGCCTTCTATGACCAAAAGGCCTCTCACCAGGAACTTAATGTCGGAGACAAAGTATGGTACTACAGCTTCGCCCAACCAAGGCAGAACGCTCCCCATCGCCTGTCAAAGAAATTCCTACCTCACTGGACAGGACCCCATGAGATTGTGGACAAGCTCTCCCCTGTTGCCTATCGAATCAAAATCAGACAAGGGCGCAGCGAGCCAGTCCTTCGATGGGTCCATCGAAACCAGATAAAGAGGCACCAGGGCTCCAACCGACAGGAAAAGGGGGAAGATCAAACCAACTGACACAG
>NW_015542885.1:7570-8080 GCF_001515605.1 Sinocyclocheilus anshuiensis
TGACACTTGCCTTCCTCCTCCACAAGCGAGTGAACGCCGTTCAAGAGTCTTTCAACAAGTGTACGTCTGGCGTCCCGCGCATGTTCCGACGTGATAAAACTGACCAAGAACCTGAACCTGAACCTGAACCTGAGAACTCAACCAACCTGATTGAGATTACGCCTATACCGCCTCGTCGAACCTCTGACAATTAGAGCAATCTAAATGACACAATAAAATTACAAGTAATCCTAAATAATGCACTCCTACGTCTTCTCAAGTTTCTAACCTGATCATTCCCAAATTACCCAAGTCCTGCACCACGATTCAGTCAGTGATGGAGACGTTGTTTGTGTCTTGTGCGTCTCTGTTCTCTCTGCCTCTTGTACCAGTTTGCAATGGGAACCTCACCGAGCAAAAGGGGGATATATGTAGGGATTTCTAGTACATGAACGGACACTGCTATGCTCCTATCAGCCATCAGGAGGTTTGCTAATCATCCCAGCACATGACTCCAATATTCTGGGTCGA
>NW_015542885.1:8517-16962 GCF_001515605.1 Sinocyclocheilus anshuiensis
GGCAACCAACCAATCCAACGAGGGCTCTCCCAAAAGGACGTCATCCTGACGTCACCGCAACAGCCAATCAGCAAAGGAATTCCCTCAAGCATCCATCCAGGAAGCCTGTGTCAGCAACGAGGAAATCAACTCCGCTTCTCAGATTTCAGCAAAACGCAAGTACAAACAAAGCTCCTATCTGCTGAAATCGGTGCTGAACTGGTGAATTGAGTTAAGCAGTAAAGATAAGAAAATCTCTGCTTTGTGATTGTCCCAGGGTTGAATTTAAAACCACTCGTGGAAACGAGTTAGAACCAAGAAAACTTCATGCAACTCCGTTAACTCATTTCCTTGAATCTTGTGTATGTGTGTGTGTGTGTTTTAGCTTAGTTTTAATGTAATCTATAATAACTAATAAATTCTTGTTTTCATTTATAAAGAAGTATTGTCTGGTGTCGTGACATTTTAAAGTGAAACCTTGCCAAGATCATTGCTACCTAGCTCGTAGCTTACTTATCAAAGAATGTATTGACCTGTGGCCAAGGAAAATACACACAGTCAGATTAAGATACACGGACATTAACAGCTCGCTGGACGACCGTTGACAAGGTGTAAACTATTCAAATTTGAAATCAGTTTTAATCAGGTTGACCTCGAATTTTCAGATTCGATTCCTCTCAGAACCTGAGCTAGAAATAAAATTAATGATTAATTCCCTTATAAAATTTAAATGAGTTAAATTCCTTACAGGACAACATTTGGATAGACACTGAAAACTACATTTATTAAATTATTAACAGCATCTACAACAATTTTTTTCAAATATTAAAATCTTGCATTTTACACTAAATTGCAAGATTTTGTGTGTGAACAAATATGTACAAGGGCTTTTTATGATAATTGAATATTGAATTAAATAGCTCCAAAAAATAATAATAATACAAATTGTAAAATATAAATTGATAAATTCTATACATATGATATACTGTAATGGATTTGTAAAGATTAAAACAAAAAATCTAAAGCTGTACATACCGTAATTTTTTTTTTTTTTCAGTCTTTTATGCTCTCCAGGGCCACATTTATTTGGTCAAACATACAGTAAAACGAGTAATATTGTAAAATCGTATTACAATTTAGAATAACTGTTTTCTAAAAGCTGCATTTTCAGCAGGCATTACTGTCTTTAGTGTCACATGATCCTTCAGAAATCATTATAATATGTTGATTTGGTTCTCAAGAAACATTTATTATAATTATCAACGTTAAAAAAAACATTTTGCTTCTTATTGTGGAAATCATGATGCTTGTTTTTTTTAAGGATTTCTTGATGAATAGAAAGTTCCAAAGAACAGCATTTAAATCTTGTGTTACGTTGTAAAAGTCTTAACCCACAGTTTATATCCAAACATACAGCAATGAATGTGTAATAATGAATACTAATGAGGTCCGGTTGACCTAACCTTTTGATTACCACCCTAGATGGCTAACCACCGTGCCACATCACCCCCAATAGTAGCTATACTAGACAACTGTGCCTTTGAAACAGATTAATAACAAGTAAACAAACTTGAATTTGTATTTTTGTGTAAGTATCAAAGGCAGTGCATTTGGACAAATAAGCATAAAAACAGTTTGGTCTGGATTTTAGTCAATTTAGTATGAGTTTACAGGTCATGGCGTCTAAAAGTGTGTCTTACACCGCCTAAAGCAAAGCCTTCGCTGTCAAAAGTGTTTGACAAACTGAGAGATTTTAAATGGTGCTTATCTCCCTCTTGGGTGTGTAATGTTTGCACCTAGTATTACAGCCCACGGCTCTGTGTCTCTCTAAATTCAGACCTACCTATCCTAGTTACTGGCCTCAGACAGGCAAAGGGGCTTTAATTACAAATGTATCTTTTGCGCTGGGCGCCTGGCTAATTGTTCTGAATTCCCTCTGGTGTCATTCTCTCTTCGCCCCACCAGTGGCCTGACTCACAGCCTCTAGTTGTCATGTACACACTCCAGCACACTAGATTTAGTGCTGCACTGCCCTTAATTTAATTGGAAAGCACAGAACGGTGTGAGCAAGAAAAGGAGAAAAGAAATAAATAAAAATGGAAGCAATCTTTCTTCAACGGGCAGTAAAAGGGCTGCAGGTATGAATTATTCATCCACTTGATGGATGGGTCTGCAAATAAAAATGTTGAGTGGGTCGCCGACTGTTAAGTGAGGTTTGCATACTGTCACCCTGTTCTTTTCCCTGCCATCTGAGTGAGGAAGACAACACACACTGTTCATTATGACACAACATCACCACACAATTAATGTAATGCGTTGCTTAATAATAGCTGAGTCTAATTGTGTCACAATAACCATGGTGTTCTGTTGGCCTGCAGTCTTTTAATGAATTAAACAAAAATGTTGATCAAAGGATGTGGTCTTGCTTTTGGGAATGTTTCGGCAGAAATGTTCGCTCACAATTGCTATAATATCACACGTCGGCATTTCATGCACCTGGACCTAACAGAGTGTTTTCAGCTGCTCTGCAGTTGGCTGCAAATGACAGCGCTTCATAAATCATGATAATCAGTTTCATTAAGTTAAGTGACAGATGATTACACCATAAGCAACCCAAATGCCTTTAAGATTTCCTGCAACTCTCTTTTTTTCTGTCTGTCAAATTTCATCTCTATTTTTGTAATCCAAGCCCAATTTGTTGATGATTTCCTGACTATCTGAGAAAAATCTTGCCCATATAATAAGCTTTCAAGGGAGTAAAAATAGATTAAGCTTAACACAGCTCTGGGTTGATCATGATGACAACTACAAGACTCAAACGGATGTTAAACACCAGGTCTATAAAGCCTGGAGCACACTAAGAGTTAGCATTTCTGTTTATCTTAAAAGCTGTTGGTCGGCTATTGTAGACCCCTGGAAGTATGTGATTTGAAATCTGTTATCTTTGCTCAAAGTCACTCAGGTCTTGAGTAAATGCCATGTTATTAATGACATCATGACAGTGCTGATTGGCTTATAGCACCACATGAGCTTGAAACTTTACTAGCACCTATTCTGGCCTTACTATTTGCCAGTAAAAGCTAACCGAGTCATGCTAACTAGCCAAGCCCTGACCCTTTGTTTTAACATCTTAAAGGGACAGTTCATCCAAAAATGACAATCCATTCATTGTTTACTCGCCCTCAAGTTATTCCAAACCTGTATGACTCTCTTTATTCTTCAGAACACAATTTATTTCTTTCTCTCTCTCTCTCTGCAGTTGTATGGACAAAAACTCTGAGAGATTTCCACAGAACAAATAAAGTCATACAGGTTTGAAATGACATGAGGTTGAGTAATGGCGAAGGGTGAACTATCCCTTTAAGTATTTGTGAGATGGGAGAGTGATTTTACGGCCAAACGATCAAACGTGAGGCATATTAACATAAGGATCAATGGATTGATTACCTGATTGATTGATCAGTGGATAGATAACTAGACAAAGATGGATGGAAGGGTTAAAAGAAACAACTTGAGCTTATTTTGACTTTTGAAAGTATTAATTTATTCTGTACTGTAGGCCTAATGTGAGATAATTAGCATGTGGTCCAAAGGACTCTGAGTAGGTGTTTTCTGTCCTTATAATAACTCATGTTCTCTCCTTGTGTGTCTCTTCAGTGTTTAATAACAAATTTTTCTCAGTTCTGCTCCCTGTAATCTTCCTCAGGTACCTCATCAAACGGGTGGGCCGCACGATTATTCTCATCATAGTTAAAGACGTGATCATACATCTGTTATATTTTACCCCCGTGTTTCTCTATCCAATTATTATCCCGATCCTCAGCCCACAATCTGCTGTAGGGACCCCTTAATGTCAGAGATTCACATATCCTCACGTATTATTTTTATCCTCGCAATCACAAATCACTATTCTTTACAATGAATGCTACACCCAGCGTTCAAAGCAAAAATGTCAGGCATTAATTTTCATCGGAAGCGGAACGTTTTTCTTCACTAGCAGATCCAGTTGGTGTGTCACGGACAGGAGTGAACAACTCCGTGTGATTTGAGATATAATTGCTCTCTCGCTGAGCCGAGTTTTCGCTTTATTGGATACTGTGCATTCAATAACTGAAGTTTAATTAGTCTTTATGCCAGAGATTAAAGAAAATAAACAAAGACTCAACAGGTGTAAAGCATTTCCCTCACTCTGTTTGCAATGAAAATCTCCAATTGATCTGAAGTTCATGTGGATCATTTGGGGGAAAAATGGAGAGAAGTGTTTATTAATGTTTTGCCCCTCCCCAAATACAGAGGCCTCATCTAGGGCTGAGGGTATTTGCATTTTTTTGTCAATTAAAAAGACAGAAGGAGTGCGTTAGCTCAGATTGTGGATGAAGCTGCTGTTCTGTGTGATATTTACACAGGCTTTAAAATCATCGGTTGATTAACTTACCAATGATCCACGGGAGATGAGGTGTGCCCGTGTTCTCATCACTACATGGATTAATTAACGCTAATGGGCTAATTATCTCAGGCAAGAAAGATATTAGACAGGATATCATGAAAAATACCTTGTGCTACAACAAAGCGTCAAGGTGACCTGTCTTTTTATTTTTCAGCCATGATTTAGGATGATTTAAGACAAACAACATTAAGAACTGACCGCTTCAAGGAGGCCTGGAGCAAATTGAACTGCTGATTGAATCCAGAGCCAAAGGACAATAAAAGAATCAAGACCCACTTGAGTTTGATGGAGGGCAAAAGAGACAGACACATGTCTGTGTATGTCCACGAGCTAAAGCACACCATCCTCAACAACAGGCATCTCTCTTCAGGCTATGAGAGCGAGCTGTTGGTGGAATTGCATCAGCCAATCACAGATGCTACATCACTTCCAGGTGAGGCCAGATTGTTCTGTGAAACAGCTGATGGGATCAAAGCTAGAGTGGGAAAAAGACTCAAGCAAATCTCTCACAGTTTTAAATTGCATGGCCTGCTCATTTTTA
This sequence comes from Sinocyclocheilus anshuiensis, assembly GCF_001515605.1. Lineage (NCBI taxonomy): Eukaryota > Metazoa > Chordata > Actinopteri > Cypriniformes > Cyprinidae > Sinocyclocheilus > Sinocyclocheilus anshuiensis. Next base: position 13,485 of record NW_015542885.1, read on the forward strand.
AGCGCTTTACATGTTCAGGATTTTTTGCATCCTCAAAACTCCTTTGCTAACTGCCTCACTGCCTACATAGGCAGCATCATAACTGTGATGGAACCTTATAAATAGCCAGTTTTTACATGTTTTTTGTAGTTTTGGCGTGTTGCTAAGCGAATAGCATGCTAATATAAGTACAAACACATTATGGTGCTCATGTCTTATGGAATTGCCTTCACAAATTATGCAATGCAGCCTTAGAATTTGGGTAAAACTGTTTTTTTTAAGGCAACATAATTGAGCTGTCATCCGTTTGGAACAGCTTATGCATTAGGAATGTTTTAAAATGCTCCCTTCATAGAACCTAAGCGTCAATCATTCCCGTCAACAAACAACTTCAGGAAATGCAGGTTATGTGACCCAGGATGTTAAGAAAGTACAATATATTAAACAGAATGTGCCTCAGAGCCTCAGTTTTATTAATCTCAAACTAAATATTGCATCCTCTCTGGCTAAAATAAGGTTTAGGATTTTTTTTCTATCATTAATTTATTTTCAACTGTAAGGAATGTCATTGGGAAAGAAAGGAAGTTTGGGATGTTGCCAAAAACTTTGAATTTGTCTTCACCTGCAATTTTTTTTCTTCACTTTGATTTCTTCCTGTACCGTTATTGTAGGTGAAATATTATTTTTAGATACTGTGGCATCTATTATTGATACTCTGAAATTGCTGCATATCCAACCACAAGGCCGCCCTATTTTTCTCCTCCTGGCCTACTTGTCTGAGTCCTCAAGGGCAGCAGTGATCTGGGAGATGTACTATATTTAGTGGGGAGCTTCTGAGTCCTGAAGGATGCTGGGTGAATGTGTAGGTCTTCTTGTCTGTACACACACACCTGCATTCACTGAATGTGAAGCTGCTGTGATCCATCAAACAAACCATCACTAGTAATGGATTATTAAAACAGTCTTTTCGCCATGTAAAAATAAAATCTTTTATGCCGGTCTCGTCTTCAAGAAGAAAGTATAGAGGAACATTTGTTCAAGAGCCGTTTTGACCCATATCACAATTGCATGTTTGATACATGTAAATCCTGTTCCCTTTCAGTCAGTCATGTTCGACGTTATGTCAGTCGTGACTGACGAATTGGAATTGGGATCTCGCCCGAGAGCCCAATCACCTTCGAGTGCTAACTAAACAAGCCAATGACAGTTGGCGTGCGTGTTTCGCCACGCGCACCCCGCCCCGCAGCGCGGGTATAAAAGGAGAGCGCGTGCAAAACAACATCAGCTTTTCGCTTCGGAGCCGAGCCTTCTTCTAGGACGAATCTCCGCGAGTGTCTGCAAAGAAACAGCCTAGCGTTGGTGTTACGGCGCGTCAGCGGGGGTTGCCATTCAGTGCTGCTCATCTTCGGCGTGCTACAGCTTCCATTGTGCGGTCTCGCCGCGACCTCCCCTGGGCGCTTCAGCGCTTTCTCTAAAAGAGTGTTTCCATTTTTCTAAAAGAGCAAATATCTAAAAGAGCTCCACGAGCGACGGGCGTCTTTTTAAAGATGGCTTCCCGCTTGTGTTGGCAGCCGCCTCCGGTGCCATTCTTTCCGGAGGTGCATGAGGAGGTTACTAAGTCTTGGAAGGCACCTTTTTCTGCCCGAAACAGACTTGGTGCCTCCTCCGTCCTCACCACCCTCGACGGTGGGGCGGCTCAAGGGTATGTGGACATCCCCCCAGTCGAGCGCACTATTGTGATGCAGCTCTGCCCGCAAAGCGCCGCCGCCTGGAGAGGTAGTCCACGCCTTCCGTCCAGGGCCCGTGAGTTCTCGTCCGCTCTGACGGCTGAGGCTTACAGTGCTGCTGGACAGGCCGCTTCCGCCCTGCACGCCATGGCCCTCCTGCAAGTCCACCAGGCCAAGGCGTTGAAGCAGTTGCACGAGGGTGGTGCTGACCCAGGTGTGCTGCAGGAACTGCGCACAGCGACGGACCTCGCACTTAGGGCGACGAAAGTCACGGCGCGGGCCCTGGGTCAGACGATGTCCACATTGGTGGTCCAGGAGCGCCACCTATGGCTGACCTTGGCGGATATGAGGGAGGCCGACAAGCATCGCTTCCTGGACTCCCCGATCTCCCAGGCCGGCCTATTCGGCGAAGCGGTGGAGGGCTTTGCCCAACAGTTCTCCGCCGCGCAGAAGCAGACGGAGGCGTTTCGACACATCCTGCCCAGGCGGTCTGCTGCTGTCTCCACCCCACCGCCGGCTGCAGCCCTTCTGTCTGAGGGCGCCCTCCTGCGGCCTCCACCTCCGCTCCAGCGCGGCCACAGCAGCAGCCTTCACAACGGCCGCAGCGTGGAGCTGGCCGCAGGAAGGAGGGCCGGGTGGAGAATCCTATGTTTCAGTTTGTTTTTGTTCCGCCACTGGCTACCCGGCCAGTGGTACCCAAAACTTCAATAGAAGAGCAGTTTCCTTTGCCTCCGGGTCCCAAGAGGGCGAGGATGGCGGTGCGCGAGACCCTGTCTCCACACGGCCGTCCCCCTCTCCTTTCGCCAATGGGCAGCAGGGTCCGGTTCGGGGACGCTGTGCCTCCTCACGGACCCCCTGCCCAGCTATGGAGCCAGGTAAGTGGTGCGCCACGCACTCAGACCCCACCCTCGGACGCTCGGCCTCCCGGGTTGGGTCCCTGTGTTCCTACGCGCTGCCCCACTGCGGGTACGTCGGTGGTTTCCCTGGTCCCGCTAGTTCGGTCGCTGGGGGCCTGGTTAGCGCTCCCCAGGCCGTCTCACTGGCTCAGGAGAACCATCAGACTCGGCTACGCGATTCAGTTCGCCCGGCGCGCCCGGCGCCTCAGGGGCATTCGTTTCACCTCGGTGCTGGACAAGGATGCTCCTGTCTTGCGTGCAGAAAGTGCAGAAATGCTGGCGAAGGACGCGATACAGCCGGTCCCTCCAGCCGAGATGAGGTCAGGTTTCTACAGCCCATACTTCATCGTACCCAAGAACGGTGGTGGGTTACGACCAATCCTGGACCTGCGCGTACTGAACCGGGCCCTTCACAAGCTCCCGTTCAGGATGTTGACGCAGAAACGCATCTTTCAATGCGTCCGTCCTTTCGATTGGTTCGCAGCGATCGACCTCAAGGACGCGTACTTTCATGTCTCGATTCTCCCTCGACACAGACCGTTTCTCCGCTTTGCGTTCGAAGGGCGAGCATATCAGTACAAGGTCCTCCCCTTCGGGCTATCCCTGTCGCCTCGTGTCTTCACCAAGGTTGTGGAGGCAGCCCGCGTTCCGTTGAGGGAAGCGGGCATTCGCGTTCTCAACTACCTCGACGACGGGCTCATATTGGCCCAGTCCCGAGCGCAGTTGTGCGAACACAGGGACACGGTGCTCAGTCACCTCAGCCGGTTGGGGCTCGGGTCAACTGGGAAAAGAGCAAACTCTCCCCGGTGCAGAGGATCTCTTTTCTCGGCATGGAGCTGGACTCGGTCAACCTCTCAGCACGTCTCTCAGTAGAGC
>NW_015542885.1:17027-17629 GCF_001515605.1 Sinocyclocheilus anshuiensis
CACTCAGACCCCACCCTGGGACGCACGGCCTCCCGGGTTGGGTCCCTGTGTTCCACTTCGCTGCCCCACTGCGGGTATGTCGGTGGCTTCCCTGGTCCCGCTTGTTCGGTCGCTGGGGGCCTGGTTAGCGCTCCCCAGGTCGTCTCGCTGGCTCATGAGAACCATCAGACTCAGCTACGCGATTCAATTCGCCCGGCGCCCTCCCAAGTTCAGGGGCATTCGGTTCACTTCTGTGCTGGACAGGGATGCTCCTGTCTTGCGTGCAGAGATAGCGGTCCTGCTGGTGAAGGACGCGATACAGCCGGTCCCTCAAGCCGAGATGAGGTCAGGGTTTTACAGCCCATACTTCATCGTACCCAAGAAAGGCGGTGGGTTACGACCAATCCTGGAACTGCGCGTGCAGAAGCTCCCGTTCAGGATGTTGTCGCCTCGTGTCTTCACCAAGGTCGTGGAGGCAGCCCTCGTTCCATCGAGGGAAGCGGGCATTCGCATTCTCAACTACCTCGACGACAGCTCGCAGTTGTGCGAACACAGGGACACGGTGCTCAGTCACCTCAGCCGGTTGGGGCTTCGGGTCAACTGGGAAAAGAGCAAACTCTCCC
>NW_015542885.1:17934-18128 GCF_001515605.1 Sinocyclocheilus anshuiensis
ATGATTATATTTTTTGTTTGTTTATAATATATTACATTTTATATTAAAACATTATGATAGGAATGACCCAGATATTCAGGCATTCATTGTTTGATCCTGGTTTTAAAAATGTATGATATACACAGTAGGGGTTCTCTTTCTATTTGAGTTTTCTTCATTTTTATTATAGTTTGGGGTTGTTGTTTTTTTGGGGT
>NW_015542885.1:20982-28070 GCF_001515605.1 Sinocyclocheilus anshuiensis
TATTGACCACGGTCTGCTGGGATGTCCTCTCTGTGTGGGCCTGCTTTCATAAACACCATTGAGCATAACTTTATGCGTTTCCCTCGGCCCACCTTAATTTATGGTCGCAGGCACTATCGCCTTCATGTTAATTTGTGTGTTGAGTCCTTTGAGCTTTGTTTTGAGCTGGTGTTAATCACACAGCTCACACCACAACTGTGTCCACAGCCCCTCGGAGAATGCCATTGATCAGAGCACAATGACTTGACAAGTCTGTGATCCCAACAATTCAAGACACCAGCTTGCCCGAGGACAAGGACGCAGCCCCGAACATCCCATAATTACCCTGGGGGAGATGAAAATGCAGAGAGAACAGGAAATCTTGCAGAAGAAATACACCGAACACTTAATCCTGTGTCTTACAGGCTGCTGCATGGGGCATTAAGGCAGGAGTGTAATGGAGGACTTGTTTGTAGATGCAAATTAAAATGAAATAGACAGGGAAAGAAGGCCAGCTTTGATTTGCTGTTTGTTTTCCCACTCAATTGACCCAAACCTCTTCCTCCCAGGGCCGTGATTATTTTGTGGCTGGCCCTGCTGTGTATGGGGGCCCAATCAGTGGATGATAGGCCTTTGATTGGGTACAGGTTCTCAGCTCTCACATGCTATTAGGTATAACAGGTTTGTGGTGGCCGAAGCCACTAACACTCTCATTGAGTCGAGGGCCTAAATTCAGTCTGCCCACTCTATCAACCATAGCTCACTCCAGTATAATGGCCTCTGACATTGTAAGGATGATGGATTATGAAGACAGAGTGTTTGTGATTTGGCTGCTTATTCAAAGTGATAGACCTTTGCATTCAAGCATCCTTACTGCCTCACTCCTGCATTTATCACTAGTTTATTGTCATTTCTTTGCATCAGCATCCTAGTATTTATCAGTAGTCAGCACTTTCAAATAATAAAGGGCATACTTTATCATGCACATTGACAATGGTGAATGATGCTAATGAATGAGCCTGTTGAAAAAAGTTTGGAGTGGCGTCTTATTGCTATGGCTGCAGGTGTTGTATAATAAAGTGGGTAATTTTGATAATCCAGGTCCTCATTGTCAGCGATTGGTACAGCTGATCACGGTGGAATTAATATACATTTATTCAAATGGAATTTCTAATGACTGTACTTTTTTTGTCTATTCGCTGCAGTATGTGCAGGTGGAAGCCTTTTAAAAATACCTGGATGAAGCTGAACAATACTCTTGAACTCCTGCTTGTCAAAAGTAACATTAAACTAAGTTATGCATATTTTATGCAACATGCAGTTTATGAGGTTAAGGGGGCTGCTGTTTCTCCCCAATAGCATTTTATTTTTGTAACAAAAACAGTCACCTACAGAAAATATGCCGTTAACAATTTTTCTATATAGATTTTTGTATTTGTTATTTTAGTATTATTTATAGTCTATTATTTTATTTATGAATATTTTGCATGAACTTTTCATATTCTCAATGTTCATTTAAGTTGAGTTTTTTTTTTAGTAATTATGTGCTTTTGTCATTTTTATTAGTTTTTAATGTCATTTCTATATAATTATATATTTTTATTTCAGTTAGTTGCCAAGCCAAAATTTCTGATTTTAATTAAATTTTTCTTTTAATATTTATATTTTATTTCGCCTTTATTTCAGGTAATAAAAAAAAAAAAACTGTTTTAAAAGTTGCAATTAACATCACTGAATTTTGGGTTGAAGTGGAAATAAGATGTTATTGGTCAGAAATGCCTCTTTAGTTTAATGGAATTTTAAAAAAGTCTTTTTAGTTGTATTTTGCGTAATAATATTTGTTCTGTTTCATTACCTTTATGAATCATACAAGACATATTTTCTATATTGAAAATATAAATGCAATAGTTACAACCCGAAATTAACTTTAAACATAAACTGAAGCTGAGCACTTTGTAACATTACAAGAGGGAGAAACTAAAATTCAGCCTTAGATTGATGATTACTGTTGTGACAAGTCAGAAGCGTGTGGATCCATTTGCAGCTTTTATTTGGAATAGTCAGACAATACAGGGTCAAATGCCGGCAAGGTAGAACAGCAGAGACAAGGCTGAGACAGAGTCATGTACCAGGCGAGAGATCGGGGCAGGCGGCAAGCAAACAGATTCCAGGTGAATCAATCCAAGTCAGGGCAGGCAGATAACAATCAGAGTATCACAAAACAGTCCAAGAACAGATGCACAGAAAATCAAACACTGGTATACCACTCGGAAATGACAGCCAGGGCAAATCAAGACTTCGCAGAGAGTCTGTGTGTGTGAGTGGTTTATATGTGTGTGTGTATATGAGGTGCAGGTGTGGATGATTAATCAGTCCCAGGCATGAGGGGTGATGGGAATTGGAGTCCGAATGGGAATGACTAATATTCGGGAGACGGTTCCCTCTGGTGGTGCGGAGGAGGCGGTACGGGAGCCTCCTCTGTAACAATTACAGCCATCCAGTTACTGAAGTGTTTATTTCAACGCTAAATAGCAAATGTTTCAAACAAGCGGTTTTGAGTTGGCGTCACCAAAATTGTTGTTCACTATTTTTTAATGATTTGATGAAACAATTATTGTAAAAAACAAAAAGCAACAACAAAAACATTTCCTTAAGTATTAGCAGAAATCTTGGGACAGCGGCACAAGAGAAAACATGTTTGCCAAAGGCTGTTTCGCTTGAGATGCTGAACTTGCCCAGACGGGCACAGCATGAACCTGTCCGTCAACGTCTGATGTGTTTTTTGAAATCTCAAATCTCAAGTCTGAAATCTCCCGCAGGAGGCTTTTAATTGTGGCCCTGTTTTAATGATGCGAATAAACAGGCCAGAACGCATTCTGAAACTGACCTTCCCTCTCCTCATGGGAGGCTGGACGTGATTGAAGGTTGAGATTTTTTCATTAAATCCCAATGCAAAAGGTCTTAACCAGCCCACCAGGGTGACAAAAAACGGTAAAGGGTTAAATCAGTGTGTTAAAACAGTCATTTTATATGTAACTAATCAATTTATATTGAAAATATTCTAATATTCATTTCTATATCACAAATATTCCTCATATCTTACTGTACCAGCAGCAATCTGTCTCCCCCAGGTTCTGTTCTCTTCTTGTGTTTTTTATTTTTTTGTAAGGATAGCCAATAACCCCCTCTCCTCTGGTTTGTTTTGTTCTCTAAATGCCTCTGAGACTCTCAAATGCCCATCAGAAAGACCAGATAGATTTGAACGTGGCCTGAATGCTGAATCGATATCTGAACACGGATCAAGATGCCCACGCTGCGCTGCGGGGAGACAGGAGGATCCTAGTGTGGGTGTTAAGCCCCGGCCCCCAGTCAGAGTCAGACAGGCCCCTCAGCACACGGGAAACAGACTGGTGCTCTAACCACAAAGCTTTGATTGCGGAATCAGCTGGTCCCAACATTACTTCACCTGCGTCCTCAATAGGGTTCATTTGAATCGATTCACTGGCTGCTGGAACAGTAGTTCGCATTTTGCAATAATAACACTACAATATATCTAAGCCATTAATTAAAATGCAAACAGTCATTCAAAGATAACATTGTGCATTTATGTATTCATATTTGAATATAAATTTGTTTTCACTTTTCCATGCCATTTTTTTAAAACAAACTAGAGTAAGGGGGAAAAAAAGTGAAGAGAGAAAGATTTGCTTTGTGTGCAGGTCTGGTTGACTGTGAGTGAGGGCTCACTCAGTAAACATGACCATACCTCAGCTGAAGCCTGAGTCAACAGCAGAACAGATGGTGAGATCCTGCAGGTGCTGTTGGATGTACACAGAGCTGAGACTTCACCTCCTGAATGAATGAGGAGACAAAAACAGATGAGCGGTTTATACAAAGAGCTCTTCATTGTAAAAAGTAAAATGTGCGTTGATACTTTGGTTGAAATACAGAGTTCTGGCATGAAACTCTAGATGGTGCAGTCCAATAGGTCTAGCTCAATCTGACCTGGCGACATCATTGTCACATGGCAGCTGATTGGTTCTCTCCTGTATCGGTAGCCAATTAGCTTTTGGTTGCTGTAGCAGTTTGCAGCGCACTTCAGAAACCCTCCACCTTCCCCAGCTCCGCCAGTATAGATCTGCTACGGGGTGATTCATGTATGCTATATGGGGGTTATTCATATGTGTTATATGTGCAGCAGCAGTATTTCTTACATGCTTACAGCAGCATGTTGTGGATGCATTGGCATTAGCAAGTCTCGGTACTTGCTCTGCCGCAGCAGCAGCAGCAGCAGTGTAGCAGATCTATTCCGCTAAGACCAAATACATTAACATTGTCATGTACATTACCATGCCAATCCCTCCGAAAGTTGTCATGACAGAAGTAGAGTTAGTTATGACATTGTTTTTTTTTTTTTCTTTGCAACTTTGATACAGGGGAACAGTACGAGATACACTTTCAAAAAAGAAGGTACAAAGCTGGGACTGGGGCAGTACTCTAAGGTGCAAAAGCTAAAAGATGGTACTTACAACTACTTTCAAACGGTACTAATATGTACTTTTAAAGAGTGCTGCCCCAGTGACAGTTTTGTACCTTTTCTTTCTGAGAGGGTAGAACAGTTTGGATATGGGAAGAGAGAAGAATGTTTCAAACACTATTTTACGCCAAATTCAAACTTCCATCACTCACATTTTGATGCATTATTGAAGCCTTCAGTAGCGATTTATTGTATTTTGTTATTGGTGTCTGCATGTGTCGTGTGTGTGGGTCAGATTTAGCCTATTTTTGGGAGAAGCCAAGTATGAGGGAAATGGCTTAAAGGAATAGTTTACACAAAAATGAAAATTTTAAATTTCATTGAAAATTTCATTAGCTAAAATGTAATCACCCCCAGGCCATTTAAGATGTCAGAATGAGAGTCCAAACAGCTGATTAAAAACATCAGAATAATCCACAAGTAATTGACATGAGTTCAGTCCATCAATTAATGTCTTGTGAAGTGAAAAGCTGTGTGTTTGTAATAAATAAAACCATCATTAATATATATATTTTTAACTTTAAACCATTGCTTCCACCTAAAATACAAGTCATCTAGCCATAATATTGCTTTCTCCAGTGAGAAAGCAGTCTTGTCTGAATCAGGAGAGAAATATGCACAGATCAAGCATTGTTTACAAGCAAAAACCGTCCAAAACGGTTCTAAACAAATATGTTGGTGAATTGTATTGTGAGAGGATGGATGTTTTCGCTGGAGGAAACATTATTATGGACAGTGGACTGGTAATTTGGCCAGAAGTGACGGTTTAAAGTTAAAATGCTTTGATGATGGATTTGCTTATTACAAACATTTAGATTTTTGCTTCACCAGAGATTAATCTATTGACTGAAAAACTGTTTTTCTCAACTGTTTGTACTCTGATGGCACCCATTCACTTTTGAGGATACATTGGTGAGCAAGTGACGTAATGCTACATTTCTCCAAATCTGTTCCAATTAAGAAACAAACTCCACTACATCCTGGGTGGCCTGAGGGTGATACAATTTTTAGCAAATGTTGGGTGAACTATTTCTTTACTATAGCCTAATAAGTATTATCTAGAAGAAAGGTTTGTGTGATTAACTGATTAATTATAGAAAATATAATTAGCTTAGCATTAAAGCAATGGAAGTAAATGGAAAGTCAGCTGTTACTGAAAACCAAATGTGTGTACACTTGTTTTCATCTACGCTGTCTATGGATGTGTGACACAGGTTGATGACATTTCTAAAATATTCATGTGAATTAACAAACAGAAATCGAGGCCAGCAAGGATGGGGGCAGGTTTGTTTTGCAGGAGCAGGCCTTTGTAATTGCTTTGTTTATTGCCTCTTGGCTGTGTGCGATGGCACATATGAAATATTACCAGGATGATGATACGTCTCAGCCTAATTTAAAATTATGACAGCTTAAAGTGTGGCAGAAATCAGGAAGGGGGGAGTTGGCTGGCTTTGCTGTCATACATAACACAACTTTGAGTAGATCCTGACCTTCAGGCCCACAGGTACAGCTAACGAGATTTTAAAATGAAGACCTTCCATAATAAATGATTCGCCTGAACCTCAGCCATGCGCGGTGGTGACACTATTAGTGTTTAAAATGATGGCAACTTGAGTTGTGCTGTGAAAACTAATTACAGATGGGTAATTGTTTTATTTGTCTTGATGTTAGCGTGTGAGTAATGGCTGTGGCAAATGCATATTGGAAAATATGCCACATGCGAAGTCTAATTTTTTCTCATTACTGGATAAAAGCTCTCTGCGTTGGGATTCTGAGAAGTATATGTGCTGTAATTTTCTGCCATTTATCAGGCAACAAACAGTAAACAGGTCAATTTAACCATTACTATGTATTGTTGAGCTCTTCTGCCTTCTTTTAGGGATTTGTGACATTTTATATGATGTTTATTTTATTTATATATTTTTTAAATCCAGACTTTTCTGGTCTTTTTTTTTCTTTTCTTTATTTTTGACAGACTGTGCATTCTACATCTGTTTTTACCACTAACCTATGGTGAAGTCAGAAACGTGTCTTTAAATGTCATTGTCCATTATATTGATTGTCAGCCTTCGAGACAGAGAAGGGATCCAGGAGACATGGAGACCTCAAAGTGTCCAGTCAGCAGCGAGTGTTCATTGGATATGGGTAGAATATCACTTTTCCATTGGCAGTCACAGCACTTGTGTGGCCAGTATGGGTGGTCTGGGTGGTCATTGGAGCCCACTTTCCCTGTTAAAGCCATCTGATCAGCGTCTGAGTACCTCTTTATGAGCTGTCTAGGTGTCTTTTAGTGATGGCTATCTTTGCTTTGCAATCAAGTATGTGCAATATGACCTTTAGAAACATGTCTCCATTCGAAGATGAGGCTGAAACAGATGCTTGAATGCAGCAATGACCAGAAGCACTCTTGTGCAGCATCTTTGTTAGGTTTTTTGGAGATGGACTTAAAGAAAGATGGAGTTAAAAAATCAAACGTCTTCAGACTTGCGTCTTCCTTTTCTTTGTGCACTCAAATATTTATCTCATTACAAAATATTAAATGACATTTATATTTATTAATATATTATATATA
>NW_015542885.1:28087-35273 GCF_001515605.1 Sinocyclocheilus anshuiensis
ATTTAATATAATATAATTTTTTCATTGGTGAAGAGTTCTTAAAGCTGTACATTTTTATTTTATTTTATTTTATGTTATTTTTATTTAATTTTATAGCTCTCTCCAGGTATTATACACCTCCTTGGATCAATTTATCATACATAAAATTACTAAGTGCACCTTTAAATTGGTTTATGAAAAAGGAGATTCTAATTATTTTAGCATTAATCTCTGCAGTTTATTCACTGCGATTATCTTTATTCTTGTATATGTAGTAACATCCATGCGAACCTACATAAGGGGTTTGTGAACAATAATGTGAATATCTTATCTATTTAACATAATTAGCGCCAGCATTTCATCCTCATGTAAGGACCCCACGAGAAAATAGCTGACATTCATGGAAATAAAAGGCCTCATCTGTTGACAAAGCCTCTAATTGACATTGAAATCCAAACCTCCAGAGCCCACAGTATGGGCTCTGAGTAGCCAAACAATGTTCAATATCCTCCAGCTCCGAAAACTCTCACTCTGGTGGAAAAGCCAATGTTTTTCCAGGTAGTGATGATCACAGTTAAAACCAGAGATAACGACATTAGTGGTTATTATTGATAGAAAACTTGCAGTTGTTACGGTAGCAATGTGAGCAGCTCTACAATATACTGGATGAATTAATTATAGACTGTTGTATATTGATACTTTTTAATGCATTAAGTAGTAATTTACTAGTAATTTAGTAAAATGTTAACCTTAGAGAGGACGAGAAAAGAAGATAAAGAGACCAGTAGTAGGTTGAAAAGTGGAGAAATAAGATAAAAAAAACATTAAAGTGATTATGTGAGTGATTTTATAGAGAGGCATCTGTTGAGTTTCTTGGTGTTTTTGCCACATGTGAATGATGCTGTCCCGACGGATAGGCCCAATGAATTGAAATCAGCTTGAAACTGATTCTGCATGGTGCTGATCTGTGCCACACTTTATTTACCTTGCTGTCAGTCATCCTGTGCGGAACATTCTGGGTCTGATATGAATCTGTGGCACAGGAGATTTGCTGGGAGATGGGGATTTAGTTTAGACCACCCAAATAAAAGTCAGACAACAGCACTGGTAATTCAAATGAACGGTCATAAAAGTTATTAATATTGGTATGTGGTAAACGGTACTTATTCATTTGTTGTACAGATGTGTGAATTATGACATGTCTTTCAAAGCATATGACCTTGTTTTAATGGTTTTTAGAGTTTATTACATAAAATTATACTCTTTTATAGTCATTTTGTTTAATTACACTATACGTCTAAATTGAATTCTATATATAAGTATTAATTTATAATATGATGTGTCTGTCAAAATATGTGACTTTATGTTTTTTAGAGTTTATTACATAAATGTTTTGTTCATAATTCCTCATTATATTTTATAATTTATAAAATGTTATTATAGAAACTCAATTTTTTTAATAAATAAATATAAATGTTTATTATTAATATAATTTTTTTTAATAAAATAATATTTTATTATTATATAAACAAATATTTATATAAAAACTATTGTAAACTATTATAATTTATTACACACACACACACACACACACACACACACACACACACACAAATACATGCGCGTGTGTGTGTGTTTAATTTATATAATTCTTATTAATTTATAATTTGATGTGTGTGTCAAAATATTACCTTGTATTGGTGTTTTTTCTTTTCATATAAATATTTCTTTTAGACTTTTATAATAACTTTGAGGAATGTAAAAATGGTTTGAAACGCCGTCCAAACCACACACATCCTAAAGTTTAAATGGGTTCAAATTGCTTAAAGCATTCTCTGATTCTTCCACTTCATCTCCTCTTAATGGGTGGATTTATTCTTTAGAGTTTATTCCAAAAAGAAAGAAAAAAAATAAATTGATTCCAGAAACGTTGGCTTAGCATGTAAGTGTAGCGTTTGCGAATGAAAGGGAACTGAACAAACTCTTTTGTGCCATGTCCCTGTTTCAAATTGACTTTATCCATCCATCAGGATTTATGAACTTCTGATGACAGGCAATAATATGAACCATATTTGTTATTAATTAGGTGCCAGTAAATGTCCACATTTTTGCTGTAATCATAGTGCACAATGCTATATGCTTTTTTGAATGTGTGTGACTGTGCGTATGTAAGAGAAAGAGATGATGCTTAGCAAAAATGCTTTAATCGGATTGTGAAACTCTGCGGTGCAACTACAGGCAGCGGAGCCACTTAGCTTATTGCTTTCACATCAAAGATATATAAAAGGGAGAAGAGAAAAAAGGAGCATGCTAACAAGATGCTGAAAATAAATACTGTTTGAAACCAATTACTGTTGAATGCTGCTCACTTGTGAAACCTTATCATTGCTGTTCACAAGATTGAGCTCACTTTCCAATCCAGTGAATCTCTTTAGAAAGGAGTTTTGGAAAGTTTTCAGAGACAGCTTGCACACTTTTGAAGGTTATGGAGAGTGAAATTCACTTATCACTTCATAATATGGTAAAACACAATATTTGCCCCAGTCTTTATTTCACATGTTAGACTGGTAAACCATGCTGTTGTTTTTGCATTTACAAAATTAAGAATTTTGCAAGTTGTTGTGCCTATGTAGTTCTTGTTAATATTAAAGGGATGTTTACTCTTTACTCACATAATTTGCTCACCCTCATGTCATTTCTTTCTTCACCTAAACACAAAAGAAGATATTTTGAGCATACAATAGAAGTCAATGGGAAAGGACACTTTTTTTGGTTACCAGCATTTGTGAAAACGTCTTCTTTTGTGTTCTACAGAATAAAGTAAGTCATACAGGTTTGGAATGACATGCGACGTGTAAATGATTACAACATTTTCGTTTTAGGGTGGACTATCCATTTAATACATTTCAGAGTTTGATTTTAAGGCCATTATGGTCACTTTTCTACCATAGACATGGAGTTGACATTGTGTATGGTATAATCTGGGTCATCAAGTGAAACAAATGAAGCACCACTGTTCTTACAAGCTAGAGAATAAATGTGTTTCGTAGAACTTGAAAAGATGGAATCAGGCTGTTTCCAATTGGAATCTTTATTTTTCATGTGTGTTCATGCTTCAAATGCAATAAAACAAAAGTGCAGAATGTCTTAGAGGAAGCTTTTTCGACACCGTATCAGAACGTCCTTAACACCCTATAAAATCCAGTATGTCCAAAATTTGGAAGCTTGGTGTGTTTGATTTTAAGGCTCATTATCAAGTAAAAGGTGCTGCCGGCTAATGCACTTGCGAAACACTTGTCTTTGTCCCTGTCTTTCCGAAATCACATCCAAAACCGTAAGCTGATAGGGGAGGATCAATCGAAATAGATCGGACTTTCGAGACAGTTAAAACAGTCTTACTCTTGGACGCAGATCCTCTTTCATAAAGAAACTTGGCTAGTTGAAATCAATATCGAAGGCTCCACTTCTTTCTGTAAATGTCTCCGCTCTACCTCCGTTGGGTGGTGGTTGTCCTGCAGCGCATCCTATAAATATGTTTACTTCGCCTTCCCTCTTTATTTGGCCTAATGAGCAGACAAGCTCAACTTTAACGGCTCAATACTTGATCTTCACCTGACCTCCCTCCAGCCTATTGTGATGCTGTTCCACCAACAAAGAGATGTTAATGTGGAGAGCACAGCATCTGTGTAGCGCACCAGGCACCTGCTTTAGCTAGCACATTGACAGCTTGGCTAGATTTCAATAACAGATCCATACAGCCGTCCTGGCTCACTCCACAGCAGGGCCCCATATTGATGCTCGTGTTCTCATGCTCAACACAACAGATTGCTCTTTAGAAGTCGTTTCCTGTACCTTTTTCTTAAGTATTTAGATGTGTATCTCTCACCTGCTACATGCTGGAGATCATGCGCTATTGAAGAGTTTAAACAGTCTTTGTCCTCTGTCAGCCGTGTAATTGATTGTGGCCTTGTGGGTGAAAGGTCGTAAATGTCCCATGAGTCTCTGCAGTGACAACAGAGGTGTCTGTACTCTGGTAATGGCAGATTGGAGACAGACGCTAACATTTCAAAGATGCAAGGTCTCTGGTGACCTAATGAGAGGTATGAGGAGATAAAGAGTGATAGAGGATGATGGGAGGAAAAGAGAGAATGAATGCCTTTGGGTGTTCTTACGTTTCACAAATATTGCCATTGTGACCCTCACGGTATCCCAGCCTTGTATTTCAGCCGGACAGATGTGACATTTGTTTTGATTAATATTCCCGTCATCCTATTTTGTCACTATGGTAGACATTTTTTCATCTTGGGTGTTTATGCCCTATAGGTGCTTTAAGCAATTTAAACTATTTTGCTAACTTTGCTAATTTTTATGCAACTGAAATCGACCACCTGATTTCAGCAAACCCAAAAGTCCATAATTATTTACAGGGAGAGAGCTTGGTCAAATTCTTTTCTTTTCTTTTCTTTTCTTTTCTTTTCTTTTCTTTTCTCTTGTATTTCAGCCGGACAGATGTGACATTTGTTTTGATTAATATTCCCGTCATCCTATTTTGTCACTATGGTGAAAAGGATTTTTATGGTGATTCTTTATTTTTATTATATATATATATATATATTTATTTATTTATTTCTTTTTAAACTGACTAAATTAAAAGAGATTTAATGAACATTTCTATGCAAACTATCTATGAGGGAAACTAATGGTGTGTATGATGTGTTTTAACCCCAGAGGACATTTTTTGGCAGCATGTCTCTGGCCAAATACCTTTTCCGCAAATGTTGGGTTGGGTTTTGCTTAATGGTGTAAAACGGGGTTTGTAGTGCAGAAATCCTCCAGACTGTAATATCTCAAGATTGATGGTATTTGATACGAGGTCAAGAACGATTATTTAACATTGGTTACTAACGGCTTAATTATGGTTAAAGTAAATAGTAAGTTTTATTTGTCAGCTTAAGATTGATCAAGTATGATAGACTCAATGGCCCATACGGCAAGTTGTGCCTGATTTATTTAAATGATTCTATGTATGTTTTATGACTGTGATTTATTTCATATGGTTTTCGAAGAGGTGGAACTGGAAATCTGTGTTTTCCTATCCTAATCATGCCAGTTATAGAACAGATAGTACAAATTAATTTTGCTTCTACATTCCTAATGTAATTCCATGTCTTTCTGGGAACAATCAATCCCCATTTCAGGTGAGGCTAACAGAGGGAAGTGATTTGGAGTGTGAACACTCATCTGTTGCCGTGGTTATCCACACCATACCTCTGCTTCACCCCCTTATGATGGACCGGTCCCCTCGCTGTCTACCGGGAAAATTTCTGTCAGATTTGATTATGTGGGCTGGCAATAAGAGACTGCTTTTGACCTCCAGGACCCTGCTCACTTTTTAACGGGCAAGTGTAGTGGACAGCCCTCGGAGAGTAATCAGTGTCAAATGAACCGTTGATAAATGTGTTTGGCTCTCATTTGAGAATCTGTCATGGAAGCTCACATGCAAACCTCTTTCCAGCCCTGCCTAGAAACACCAGGAGAGCTGCCTGCCAAGACCACCAATACCTTACTGTTTTTAGCTTTGCGGTTTTTAAGTTTTGAGTCTTTTTCTGGATGACATGCTTCAAAATGATATATATCTACTGGATTTTGTGAGTTTGCGTGTTATAGTGGAGACTACACTGAAAAGGTACACATTTTTACCTAAAGGGTCTTTATATTGGTTCTTTAAATGCACACATTAGTACCTAAAAGGTACAAAAGTGTAACCTTTGAAAAGGTACCTCGCCAGTGACAGCTTTTGTACCTTTTTTTCCTGAGGGTGTAGGTAATCATATGGGGTTGTTAGAAAGGCCAGTAACTATAAGGTTTTCTCTTGTAGCCAGTTTGTTGGTTTCAAACACCTATCAAATGTGTATATAAAGAAATAGAATAATAACTGCATAATTGTGTAATAATTTTAACTTCAGGAAAATATTTTTCATAAACATCAGGATGGGGCAAGTAATGGATCCGTAAAACGGAGTCTACTTGAGAAGCAAAATGGCTATTATATATTGTCTTGTTTTGTGATCAATTTATTTTATGTTTTATGAGAGTTTTTGCTTAAAATAAGAAAAAAAAATCTGTCAGTGGGTTAAGAAAAATAATAATGTTTTTCCTTTGAATTAGGTTTCTTTTTCGCATAAACTCTAACAAAACAAGACGTAATATCTTAAATCATTATGCTTCTCAAATAAATGCATCTTGCTTTTAAAAGTTGTGATATTTGTACTGCAAAACAAGACAAAACACTGACAGAATATCATTTGCATTGTATGGGTTAAATGTTGTAATACTGCAATTTATTTATTTAAATGTAAATATTATTAAATGTTATATTTCTAAATATTTTCTGAACTAAATGTGAGTTAGCACCATAATTTTATTGTGCAGTGAGAGGCTGCTAGGTCAATGTTATATGATTGCTAAAGTGTTTTGAGTAGTTGTTAGCATGTGGTTTCCAGAGTGTTCAGACTGGTTTTTGGTTGCTTGCTTGCTGGGTTTTGGAGTTTTTCTGGACTCTCTATGATATGTTGATCCCTACAGCTCAGTTACAGTCTTAGCAACTCGAGTGAAAAGTGTGACTACTAGCCCTGAATTTTGTGAATGTGCATTCTGGAGCTTTTGAGTGAGAGGATCTGGTATCTTTTGATGGTACTGTAAGTTGTTTGTAGCACAGTCTGTTAAACGTGTGATAATCCCTGTACAAATCTCTCATCACATCTGTAAATGCATGGTGTCTTCTTTCAACAGTCTTTTGATCTCTGTATGTCTGTTAGCTGCTCTTAAACCTAAATTCAGTCAAATTTCACACACACAGTTTTTTTTTTTTAACTCATTAGTGTGCGTCGTAGTCCTGCAATCGCTAGCTTTTGTATAAAAAAAAAACAAGCAGCAGATTTATTACATATAATCTCATAAGGGTTGAAGGTGTGTTGGTTGTTTGGCACCCACAGAACCTGAATGCATAATTTCATAGTTGTATATTAATGTATTCATATTTGATTAAAGGTACTTTTGATTACTTGAAATATTGAAAAATGTCATTTCATACTGTTTTGCATAGACAGACAGACAGAGAGACAATACATAGACAGATAGACAGATAGACAGATAGACAGACAGATAGATAGATAGATAGATAGATAGATAGATAGACAGACAGACA
>NW_015542885.1:37303-63020 GCF_001515605.1 Sinocyclocheilus anshuiensis
ATAGATAGATAGATAGATAGATAGATAGATAGATAGATAGATAGATAGATAGATAGATAGATAGATAGATAGATAGCACATGTTCTGGAATAAAGATTTGATCATGACCTTAATTGGTCAGCAAGCAAATTTTGGAATAAAGAATTTTTCAGTTATTGGAGAATTGAATTTGAATTTATTAACACAAAGTTAGCTATCAGTTAACTTTGAATTTAGTTAAAATAAGCCCAAAATAGAGTAATTCTGTCTTCTTTTTTCATTAAAATATTCTCAAAGGACATTGAAGTTCTGCTAATTGAAGAATCATTAAGATCTTTATTTTTATTTTATTTTATTTTTCCTTTTTTTTTTAAGAAATAAAAAAAAAAATTCAGCAAAGACATTTTTTAACTGCAATAATAATTAGAAATATTTCTTGCATATTAGAATCAGCATATTAGAATGATTTCTGAGGGATTGTGACTGAAGACTGGAGTAATGACTGCTGAAAATTCAGTGTTATCCTCACAGGAATAAATTACATTTTAAAATATATTAACTGAGAAAACGGCTATTTTAAATTGTAGTAATATTTCACAATATAACTTTTTTTAACTGTATTTGATAAAAATGCAGCCATTATGAACATAAGAGACTTCTTTCAAAAACATTTTTAAAAAATGTTACCAACCCCAAACTTTTGAATGATAGTGTACCTATTCACAGTTCTATTTTCATATTTAAATCATAAATTACCAAACACTAATTTTCATTTAAACCCTTCCTGTACTTTATTGTATTTTTTTTATTCTATTCTGTTTGTGTTCCTTTTAAGAATGCTCAAGTTCATTGCTTTGAGATGACATGACATCTGTTAGATAATATGAAACTCGAGAGCATTATTAGAACCTGATTTTAAAAAAAGTATTCTGAAATTTAAGCATAATTCCTTTGTGGTCTGGCCTGTCATGTATTTCATTAAGATGCCATTATTGCCTCTGTACCCTGACTCCACTCTGTCAAGCTGTAGGGGCCGACAGACAGATAGCTCCACCGTCTATTGATGTGTTTATTCCCCTGTTAGCTCTCAGTCGTAGATGGAAAAATAATTTGTTTTGTGAGAGTAGGAAGGCACTTGCTAATGGCCGAGTGTATTGGAGTGTGTGGGCATTCAGCATAGTGCTTTATGACCTCATAGCTGGACAAGATGTGTTTCGATGATTAGAATCATATAAGCCTTTGTACAAGACTTTTGAAATGTTTATTAGGCGTGTTCATTTTTTCTTGACACTGTGCAGTCGCATTCACAATCTTAGAGTCACATTTTTAGTTTGATTTCGCTCTGAAATCAGAACGACCCTATAATTATTTTCTTAATGCTTGTTCCTGGTCTTATTGTGAATGATTCATCTATGCATATTATTCCAAAGAAAAACATGGTTTGACTTTGTAATCTTTCATTTAAATGTAATACCTTACTATGCCTCTGAAACAACATTGACTTAAGTGATGTGGGCGATCAAATAATGAATTCAGTCTGGTTCCATTGTGGTATGTAATCTTCAATTTTGCATGATGCATTCAGTTTCTGCTGAAAATTATTGTTTAAAACAATACTTATTTATTAATTCTTTGTTTATTTATTCCAGAAATAAATCAGGGTAAAATGGATACAATTTGTGTTGACTTTAATTTCACCAACGTCTTGTCATCATCAATAAATTAAAGCACTGAAAGACTGTAAAATCCAATTTTATTATGCAAATTAAAATCTACATTTTAGGAGACTTTTCTTTCACTTTTATACCGAGATGCCTGTCACTGGCTCTGCTGAGCTTAAAGTCTATGACGCTTTTATCTTGGAGTGAATGTGGAGAAATAGACTGTTCTGAGTGCAGCTTTCTAAATGAAGATTAATGCAGGCATTTGGGTTCAAGGTGATATTTTATTTTGTATTAGCCTATCAATTTGCTAATGCACAACTTTGGAGAGTTGCTCTAAAGAACAAGGTGACAGCGGTTGGAAATGGATATTGATTATAAAAGGCTGCTGGGTTTTCTTTTTACTTCCCCCCTCCTTTTATCTTTGTCTTTCTCTTTTGGTCACGCTGCAATGTCTTATGTAGCGCAAAGCATGATGGATGGCTGAAGCAGATTTCAAGGCTTCACGTCAGAAGCGCACTTTTGAGGAAACCTGATCGAATTTCAGCCCTCTTTTCTGTGGAATCTCTTGGATATCATTATTGATTTTCAACCTTAAAGCTTAGCCATGAAAATGGACCTGTGCACAAATAACTGAATAAAAATAGACTCAGCGTTTAAATATTTCCTTTTAGGGCAGTATAGGATAGCCACATGGGACTGCACATGGAAAATCAGAAAATCATTCTCCTGTGTTGTTAAGTTCATGTGATTACACACCTGTGTAGTGGACCTACATTTGTGTTTCTTAAGCAATGGAAACTTTTAGAAATTAAATTAATTTTTCACACTCTCACTACTTAGTTTTATTTGTCCACTTACAATGTTCTGTCATTTTTGTTTTCTGAAGGTCGTGAATATTTCCACCTCATCTCAAATGTTTTATCATCATCATATTCTGGTGGAAATTATATTCATAACATTTTTAAATAAAGTGGTTGACTTGCTGTCTTGCTAAGGCTAATTTCATTGTATTTTATGTATTCTAAATGCACCCAATTAAATAATAATTTTTCAGTTTTTGCATAATTTAACAAAATTACAAATTGGATTTTTGTGTCAAAACAGATCATTTAGATAATACTGATAAATATAATATCAATATATTTTGTTTATTTCACACATCACATTTTTCATTGTTTAATTGTAATTAATATTTCAATAATGCATTTTCAAAAGTACACTGTAGAAAAATCCAGTTGTTTTTACAGAAAAAAGCAGCTGTGGTTGCCAGAATAATTCTGTAAAAATACAGAATATAGTCCCAGTGTCGCCTATGGAATTCTGGGAATGTCAGTTTACAAAGATGACTTGTTATTTTTTTTTACTTTCAATGTTTAATAGTATTTTAATGTAAACTAACATGAAATGTAAGGTTGGATCTATAAGCTCCAGGTCTTCTTGTACCGAAGCCGATGTTATTGTGTATTCAAGGTTGGACTGCATTATTTGATGAGTTTGTTTGTCCTGAGTTTATGATCTCATATAAAAGCGAGTGCATGACAGTGTCTTTGTTTGTGTAAAAACGCCTTGCTGTATAAGCACTCATTCCTTTCACAGTGTTACTCTCTGCTGTCCTTGCCATATTTCGGCAGACGTGTGAATCTGGCTACCCATCTGCATCACAGGTGTGAGGTGTCCTCTTATTTAATTGACTTTGACGTGGTGCTCCAAACACACAGCAACTCAGCAGAGCAAACAGCTCCCTGCACTTAATCAAAAACGCTTCTAACTGAAAATGATACCATAATTTTCTCATTCATTCATTCATTCATTAATTCATTCATTCATTCATTCTGTCTGTCTGTCTGTCAAATTTAAATAACCTTAAAGTCATGGAACACGTCTTTTTGCTGTGAAATCTTTACTGATTTTTGTAAAGTAAACATAAGAATAACTATTATATTGTTTGTTATATTTTAAGATGAACACTTACTAGACTGAAGCAAATTATCATCATTTTTTAGAAAAAGTTGAATTTAATTTTACTTTTTTGCCCATATAAATATCCGCAGCTGCACCAAACTGAAAATGTTTTGCTCAGTTTGTGCCTCTGAAATAAAATTTAATGTTTTTTTTTCCTCCTCCAGTATGAGCTCCATATTATCCTATACTGTATGAGCCATAAAAGCCTGATGTATCACATATGATACTCAACAAAAAAATACATATACAAACCTCTCTTTTTAAAAAATAAATAAATAAATAAACTTTGTAACAATATAAATGTTATTTTTATGGCTATTATTTCATATGTCAGACTTTACAGGGTTAATGATTTGTTAGTCAGCCTACTTTAAATAAAGCTACTGATTGCTATATAAATAAAGCAATTGAAGGTTAAAGGTTAGGTTCAGCCCACAGAAAGACCAAGCACATCAGATACCCGCCTGTATTATCACTAACTGTAATCTATTGACTCAAATTAATTTAACCCTTCAGTCATAGATCAATAGGGTTGATTATGATAATCACATCATTGGTAAAAGGTCAAAGGTTAAATGAGTTTAAAGACTGGTAAAAACCATTATCGCTCTGACCAGTGCTCTGGATCTCTCTTTAAAACTGCAGGAGGGTTTCTAAATATGTGATATTATAAGTGCGATGTTACATAATGTGTTGTCACAAAAATGTAAATGTGAGTCTAGTATATCATAATGTGTTCATCTTCATACTGTACTGTATCTTCCCTATGTTTCAGCTTCCAAAACCATGGAAACATTTGGAAAATAGGTCTAAGATGATCAGCCAAGCCTCAGAGATGCCGGAGTATCAAGATATGTTTGATGTGACAGATGTGTTAGCCCAAAGTGACACAGCATTCATGACGGGGTACTTATTGTTGACATATTGGGGGCAGAGGAGGAGGCGTCTGCTGTCTACACTGACTGACTGTACCTAGACAGGTCTTGTGTAGAAAAAGTCAGAAATGAAACTCTCGCATAAGCTGATGCTTTGCCTCCGAAGTGCAAGAATGCAAAGTTTGCCCTTGAAATGAAAGTCAAACCATGAACAGTTTTGTCAGCCTTGTTGTCCTAGACAAAGCACTCAGCTTTAAGTCTTGATTGCATTATCAGAAATAATCAAAGCAGTTTGTATCTCTTAAGATGGCGCTGGCAAAAAAAAATGAGCAGGGAGGGAATGTGT
The DNA here is from genome assembly GCF_001515605.1 of Sinocyclocheilus anshuiensis. NCBI lineage: Eukaryota > Metazoa > Chordata > Actinopteri > Cypriniformes > Cyprinidae > Sinocyclocheilus > Sinocyclocheilus anshuiensis. The sequence continues at coordinate 42,130 of NW_015542885.1, forward strand.
GAAGAGTGGCATGTGGAAATTCAGACTGTCCTTGGGCCTGAACCTTTTACTGCTCTGTTAGTTTGCCTTTAGCGCAGAGAGGCATTAATTAAGGGTTCACTTAATTTCCTGAATCAGACGGAATTTGTCAAACACTGCTACACGAGCGCTTGTTAGGCCCTGTGGTCCTTGAAGTTTCATCAAATGGATGCTGCAAGTCACAAAACACTATTCAGCAGATTTTTAAACTAGGTGTTATACATTTGAGTGTCTGGAAAGAAAATACTGTATGTCCTACATTTTTAACTTGCAAGGTTTTTCCACCTGAAACAAACAAAAATGAAACTAGGCATCACAAAAAGCTTTGATTCGGTTTTTATTTCTACATTCAGTGATGAATATGCTCTTTTTCAGACCTCCACTTTGATTAGGGTGTATGGTGTAAAAATGTCTTGTGTTACTGACCTTGATGACTCATTTGAATGGTCAGATGATTCATTAATTTATATGGTTAAATGACTCTTCTTTCAGAATGACCTTTTAGCTAAATATTTTACTTGAATGCCACGTTTAAAGGGGTCATAGGATGCTACATGCACTTTTACAAGTTGTTTGAACTGAAATGTGTGTTGGCAGTGTGTGTACACAACCACCCTATAATGATAAAAATCCACTCAGTGTTTTTTTTTTAATCTCGTTAAAAGTTTTCCCTTTTCTCAAATCGAGCTGATCTCAGATGCCTGTCTGTTTGATGTCACACAGACAGGCCCCTCCCACGATAGTTTGATTGACAGTAGCGTTTCAGCACAGACTGGACTGGTGTCTTACCTTAGACCCGCCCTGAGTGAACTTTCATCAGTCCGCCATTGTTTCACCGCCGGAGCATATGTAGACAAGAATGACTCCTAAGCGATTGAGGTGTTCTGTTGTTGGATGTAATAATGAACATAGCAGTCGTCATTTACTCCCGACATCTGAGCCGCTGAAGACGCAGTGGATTACATTGTTTCTGAAGGGAATGCGCCCCCGATCTACATAAGTGTGTCTATGTTTGCGCGAATGATTCATGATCCAGCCTCATCTACAGAAGAAGTGAGTATAATGTTTTGTAATGAATCTTTGCAAATGGCCTTTCCTAATAATGTGCTAATTAGCAAGTTTCACGATGAATGCGGCTGAAGTAAACAGTCTCTCTGAGAGCAGCTCGGAAGAGAGGGGCGGGGTCAGCAGAGCTCATTAACATTTAAAGGAAAATGCTACAAAAATGGCTTGATCTGAAAAGAGCTGTTTTTGACAGGGTAAAAAAAGGTGTTTTTTTACACTACCATTGAGAAATTTTAACCAAACTATGTTACAGACTTTTCATTAAGACCCTAAAGAATCATATCAACTTGTGGAAAATGGGCATCCTATGACCCCTTTAAATAATGATAGTTTTAATTTCCATCCATTTAACTTGTCTCAATAATGTGTAGGATTTTCAGTCTATTTTATGTTTTTTTTTTTTAGCTCAATTTTCTTCATTAGTAATTTCATTCAAAATGGTTTAATCAGTGAAACAAACTTTGCCTTATCACAGACCACCAAATTACTTATGAAAAGGCAATAATAAAACTTAACTTTTCCTATTTATTGGGTTGAAAAATTGTAGTTTCCTATTGGGTATTATAAATACCTATATTTATGCTATTCATGCAAACTTGCAAACACACCTGAAGCAAGAGAGCTATATTTTTCGTCAGCTGCAGTGTGAAAAGTAATGAAATTCAAAGCTACATGACATTTCCAGTATGAGGGCTGCGGGAACTGTCCACAAACCTGTGATTGATCTTTATTCATCCTTAACTCACAAAAACACACTTAATGCAGTGCTCCCAAACTGCCTTAAATTGGTTATTGATTTAGATTTTTCAAAAAGCAACAGTGCATCCGCTTTAGTCAACAGCTTGTGACATTTGTGTTCACAGCAGCAGTAATAAGTGAAAACATTAAAAAAAAACAGCCAAAAATGTGACCTAAAAAAGATAATGACGACCATACACTCTAAAATAAGCAGGAAATAGTCAATCTGAGAGCTTGTTCGGATCTGATACAATCACAGCTTTCAATAATGGCAAACACATGTGATTTTACAGCAGCGCAGCACGCTGAATTCATTTCCTCTTTTTTTCCTCTTCCTCTGTTTTTGCTCAGCATTTGCTGTAATTTAACAGCACTGTGATCTCTGGGCCTGACACGTGGATGTTTCATGAAGAAACATCTCCAGTTTCAACACTGAAATGCACATTACTGTATTCCCTTTGTATAAAGTAGATGTCCATCTGTGAGGCTAATGTGTGTTGTGCACGGTCCAAAACTATTAAAGTATTTGGAAGACGTGAGCCCTACATACTGTATTCTCATAAACTGTGAAATATCTTCCGTATTGATTTGCAGACAATAAATATTCTGTTGGTAACTGGAGAGGATTAAATCTTTAAGACATATTGTAAGTTATGACCGTGAGTCATTGACTTTTAAATGTGTTAGCTGTCTTTTATCACAATGAGTAGGTTTTAAGGTACAAGTCTTAATTGGAAAACGTAAGGGCACACAGTGACCTCAGGCACGCTCAGGGCTGCTGGAGACCTCTGGACCCTAATAGGAGATTTTTCTGGGGGGAGGCTGTACAGTTGAAAAACTTCATGGGAAGGAACTCTGGCTCCAGGCACTGCAGGACTCAGTGGAGAATATAATGTTAAAGAGAGAAGAGAGAGCTGACTCAGGATAAGATGCAGAGTGTAGAATAATAGAGAGAGCGAGGGGGACAGATTTATGTTTGTGTTTGTGTGCCTGTCTCAGTGACCTACATATCTTGAAAACATTCTTTATGTTGTACTAAAGCAAAGATGAAATCTTTTTTAACATGTAATCATAACTAGATTTACAAGGATAGTTCAACTGAAAGATCTGCCATCTTTTATTCACCCTCATAATGTTTCAAACCCCCTTTTCTTTTGGCACTCACTCGTCTTGTAACCAGTGTGAAATTTTTGGAATCACATAAGGGTGAGTAAATGATGACTGAATTTTAATTTAAGGTGAATTATTCCTAAAGCGCACTAGTGGTGACCCATAAGGAATTTTTTCAGATGCTGATATTTAAACCAATATTAATCAAATAATTTACAAGTTATATATTTATATTTATTATTTTTTATTTTGTGGTGGCCCATGGGGGAAGTTTTTGAGGTGCTGATATTTAAATCAATATTGATCAAACCATTTGCGCATATTTATTTATTTGCTTATTTGGTTAGTTACTTAGTGGTGGCCTAGGAGGTTTTTTTAGATGCTGATATTTAAACCAAGAATGATCAAACCACGTACACATTGTATGTATGTATTTTTTCTGTTTTTAGTAAGTTAGTCAGTTAGTTAGTTAGTTAATAGTGGCCCATAGGGGAATTATTTGATATGCTGATATTTAAACCAACATTGTTTCAATCAAAAATTCAGTTGTTACATAATGTGCACCTAAAGTTATGCACATTTGTAGGTAAATTGACTAAATTTAACACGTTTTGTCATGTTCATTTTGAATACATTTGTATGTCTCCTCTGATGGACCGCCGCTGGTTGACATAAAAGGACAGAATTGGGGGGCATTTCTATTTGAATAGCTTCAGTATGTTACAGTCGTGAAGCTGATGTTATCATACCAGCACAACCACTTCCTCTCTCATGTTTCCTCAGACATAACAAACAACACACAGCAATTTTCCTGTTTAACGTGACAAAGGCCGGAGAGCAATTCATATAAACATTTCTCATTCAGACAACAACTGAAATCAGAGAAACCACCTGGTTCCAAAACCCTGTCAGCAAACATACACGCTCAAATGCGTGCACAAAATTAACATGTACTCTGGCGCGCTGTGTTCCTCTTAGCTGGTGCACTTGTCTATTCTCAGAACCCTTCATTTGAAGGGAAAGTAAATAAGTAAGCTGAAACAGCAGTGCTGGGAAAACAAAATGCTTAAGTACTAAAACTAATGAGTAGGTCCCATGGAGGGCTTGACTGAAGTGGTCTATTCTGGTTTGCCTCCATCTTCGATCTGCTTTTCTTCTCCAGAGGGCACGTGATGGTCTTTTATTGCAAGTCTAACCATTGCCGACATTGTCTTACAGATGCTACAATTTCATGCCTTCACGATCCAGCGCCTCACTTTGGGGTTTGCTCACTGTGTATGTGACCACTCACAGCCATATGGTCAGAGGATATTGATTTGGCTTTTTTTAATCTGAAAACAAGTGTTTTTGTGCGGGAAATTGAACAGGTAATTTAGTCCCGAATTATGTAATTTTCAGTAATCTATTAGAGGATTTATAATTATGTGTGTTTGAATGTTAAACTAGCTGATCTGAAACAGAATCTGAGCTGATTCACTCTTAAAAACGGTGAAAAGTTTGTGTGGTGGACAGTTTTATTGTGCGAGTTGATTTGTGTGGTATCAGTTGCTCAAATGTAAACACATCCAGATATGTTCAAGAGTAATAAAACAGTCTTTAAACAAAAACAAAGAAATCACATAGCAGGGGAATAGTGAGTCCTGGTATATTAGTTCATTATTTCAAGTGTAACATGTTTTATAGTTTTTAGTACTGGAACAAAGCATGTTTATTGTCGCAACTGACTATCTGGTGCCATGCTACAATTTTTACCTTTCACAAAGAAGACAAATTAAAGTTATAAAGTATTGCATCCTGCCCATGGGAACTTTACTGAGGTTAATTTCTGATTTCAGCCACCCTACTGAAAAAAAAAAAAAAAGTATATTACGGTGGTATATACATGGTGGACTTGCATAGCAATACTGTTCATTTGTGCATATATACAGTGGTGTGAAAAAGTGTTGGCCCCCTTCCTGATTTCTTATTTTTTTGCATGTTTGTCACACAAAAAACTATATATTTAAATAAAAATGACAAAATCAACAAAATTATTAAAAATGTTAACTAAAATTTAAATTTAAAAAGAAAATATAAAAACTAATTAAAAACTATTAGTAAAAACTATAATAGTATCTCAATGAAACTAAAATATGTAATAAAAAAACATCACTTGTGAATACCTACAAAACCAGCAACCAAAACACAAAAGAATGCTGGTCCTTTAAGCAGGGCCATTTGTTTTCTCAATTGGTTATTTTCAAGCAATCTAAACTAGTGTAGTTTCAGCAAACAGTACTTTAGAAGATAGAATAATCTAAAGTGACGCAACAGCTTTAAGAGCCAGTCACTTGAGAACAGAGTTCAGTCAAATGAAACGTCTCCAGGCAGCATGGCATAGTCACAGCCGCAAATATGCCTTTTCTGTTTGCATGTTTGTAATTGTTTCTTTTATTTAGGAGCCCTTGAGGTCCTCTGGAGAATCATAAATTGTGTAATTAGGGGCAGTGAATGGAAATCCAGAACATTTTGCCGTCTTCTAGTCTGATCTCTCCCAAGTATCTACAGTCTTTCAACTCTTAGCCCTGAAGCCTTCTGAAGTGTTTTATTCTCCTGCGACTGGATGCCTCTGAAAACTGAAGCGCGTTGTGTAAAAATGTATTTATTTTTGTTTTGTTCCAATAATTGCATTGTTCAAGATGTTTTTCCCCCTCACTGCCGTTTTCACACGCTGTTGTCTGTGTTTGGATCTATTTCAGTTGGTGGGGGGAGGATTTTTCATGAACTAAACTACTGGTAAGTGTCAGAGGCAGGTTTGACTGACAGTGCTGTTCGACTGCACAGTTGGCCAGAGATTACTCCATTCCACAGTGGGCGTGGCTGAGGGAAATTGATCAAGCCCCCAGTGCCTGTTCCTATATTCTGCCTCATGGCAGGTGGAAATGGGCTGTGGATGGACTGCAGTCTTCTGGAAATAGGATTGGATTGGGAGTGAACGGAGGTGGGGAAGTTAGCAATTCACTGGCAACGCGCTCATCCCCTCTTTTCAAACTGGAATTGACCTCATTGATCTAAAATGCTCTGGATTTGATTGGGAGAAAAAGATATTGAGAAGAAAGTCAGTTTTCATTTGAATGATGGGTTACAACAATAACTCACCCGAAAATTAGTTCTTCCATTACGTATCCATTTCTAGAACTTTGTCATTATTTTTTTTACTGTTTTTTTTTTTTTTTTTACTCAGCTGAACACTTTGCTCAAGTCCTTCATTTTCATTAGACAAGCAGTTGGAACTTGGAACTGTATTCCAAGATATATAATATGGTAAGATGGGGTAAGATGACCCCGACCTTCAATTTTAATTTTGATCATAGACCGTTCAAAATTTCATATCAACAATTTTGATGAATGTTTACACTATTTTTAATTTCTTCTTTTTATCTAAACCTCAAAATTTGTAAGATTTAGTCAGTCAAAAGAGTTTTGAGGTTAATTGATCTCATTTTGATTTTGATTTCAATTGATCTGTGACATTGTATTATGTTGAATATCAAAGTTTTGATATTTGATTTGTAAATTGTAAATGATTCAATGGCGATAATCGCCTTGCATTTCTGTCAGGACCACTATCGTCAAAGATGATTGACAATTAGCATACAGTTTGGATTGGCGGTATGGTTCTGTTCTGGGCAAGAACTCCCTGCGCCTCCATGCAGCCTAGCATGGATGAGAGCAGGGAGAGCAGCAATAACCTCCAGGGTAAACAGAACAGAACTACATAAATGTATTGCAGATATTGTTAAAGTTCAATAATTTTATGTAGACATTTTATTGTATGGTCAAAGTCGCTTTGACATTCTGCTAAATAATTAATTCTATGAAAATGTAAATTAAAAAATAAATGTAAAAAATAAGTAAACTCACTGATCTAAAATTCCCTTTTTTAACTATGATTTATTTATCTATTTATTTTTACTGAGCTGAACAGACCACCAATTTTATTAGTGTACAATCTTTTTTTTTTTTTTTTTTGCTTTGACAGTCTGCCAAATAAGTCCTTTTATGAAAACAAAAAATCATTCAAAATCCTGAGTGTGCATATATCCATGCTGAGAATAAATAAGTACATACATACATACGTACGTACATACATAAAGTGCTAATACAGCTGTTAGCCAGTCTCTCAGTCCTAGCCTGGTCTGTTTTGATGGATTTAGAAGGGTTTTGGGCCTTTATCCGTTTGGGCACTTAACAGCTTAACACCTAGAATCTAGAAAACAGCTTAACCCATTTTCAATCAACAAAACACCTTTTTTCAGTGATGTTTTGCACATTTTTCACATGCTGGGATGCATTTTTTCACTTCAGCTGTGACACAGCTCTAGCTTCATGTACTGTCAGAATGGAATACAGAATATATGCTGTATGTTCTATAATGTATCAGATCAACTCTTCAGCGCTGAATTGAGTTTAATGTAGCAGTGCAGATATTTTCTCTGCTGTGAGGTGTGTGAGACAGCCCTCCGTCATCATCTTTCATCTCCATCCATGAGTATACTCATCTCTCCACTTCTGCTCGCCCAGCATACCAGATCATCTTTTCCTCCAATCACTCATCATTACAGTACTAGAGTACTAGAAGCGTGGGACTCCTCTTCCTCATTCTCTCTCTCTCTCTCTCTCTCACTCCATCCGCAGCCTTAGTCTGCTTCTCATTCTCAAAGTGTTCTGCTGCAATCGAACTCTCGTGCTTTTTCTATGACATATCACTACGGCAGACCTACTTTTCCACTTTCAATCTTTCAAATTGCTTTTTCATTTTTTTCTCGCACAGGCAGTGATGCAAGAGGGACAAGTGTTTCAGTGTGCCGGGGTTATCAACGCATGCTGGGGTATCAGTCTCATGGTTGTAACCCATGTTTGTGGAGAACAGTGTGATTAAACAGGCTTGTTCTCCACTGAGCTAAATCCTGTGATTGCAGTTGGGCTTTTTGCCCTGCTAAAAATGTTCACAAAGCTAGTTTGAGGGATTTTATGTCGGAAATAAACTCTTTTTGTTACAAACTCTGTAGCTGTAGATCAGATGATAGAGCATCAGCAACACCTATGTCACGGTACTGGAAAAATGTATACCTTAAATGCACTTTGATTGAACAGCATCTGCCAAATACATCAGTGTAATGGAACGTTAATGCAAACAAATGATAAAGGGAATTCTTCATAAATGGGTTACTCATCTCATACTCATAAGTAATCTAATTGTAGACATATGTTGCTTAGAAACAGGAGATAAGATAATATTGCACTGACAGATTCTCTTTAAGAACGCAGAAACTTTTTTATATTTAGTGAGTTGGGTTGTTCTTTACTTAATGTCATCTCAGTGCACACATTTTTCAAACTGCTTGTCCTATGTAGGGTTTCGGGGATGCTGAAATATATCCCTGGATGGATGGCCAGTCTGTATACAAAATATTCAATGTTTGGGATCAGTATGATTTTATTTATTATTTATTTGTATTTTTAATATAAATTAATGCTTTTATTCAGCAAGGATGCATTTAGTTGATCAAACGTGACAGTAAAGTAATTTATAATGTAAATGTAAAGATTTCTATGTCATTTACAAAAAGAAAAAAAAAATGGTATTAAGCAGCACAACTGTTTTCAACATTGATAATAATGAGAAATTATTATTTATTTATTTTTTAGCTCCAAATCTACATTTTTGAATGATTTCTGAAGGATCACTGCAAAGTAATGGCTGCTGAAAATTATTCTTGACCATTACAAGAATAAATACAATTTTAAAATGTACTAAAATATAATTTTTTTTCAGTTGTAATAATATTTCACAATATTACTTAACTGTATTTCTGACATATAAATAAACAAATAAATACAAATTACCAAGCCCAAACTTCTGAGTGGTATATATGAAAAATCATTAAAAGTCATTATGAAAAATATGCAATAGTATATTTTAAAATTAACTTTAATCTAATGTAATAAATGCTGCAAAAATTGTCTTATACCTAATGCATTAAGTACACTATTGTTTAAAGGAAATATTTTAGGAAATTTATGATATAAAAAAGGGCAGCTGTAGTTGCCCAATTTGATAATTTTAGGTTGCACTTTATTTTAAGGTCTAATTCTCATTATTAACTATTAACTACGATTTTTGCCTCAATAAATTTCTAATTTGCTGCTTATTAGTTAGTAAGGTTTAGGCATGGGGTAGGGTTAAGAGATCTAAAATATGGTCATGCAGAATAAAGCATTAATATGTGCTTTATAAGTACGAATAAACAGCCAATATGCTAGTAATATGCATGCTAATAAGCAACTAGTTAATAGTGAGAATTGGTCCGTAAACTAAAGTGTTACCTAATTTTATATATAAAACGATAAACCAAAATTGATATAACTGTTAACAAAAACTTAGAAATATACGTTTTTAAATTAACATTAAATGTAAAGTGTCACACAGGGAATTGTGGGAATGTCAGTTTTTTTATTAAGAGGACTTGCATTTTTACTTCCAAATGCTGTACATTTAACAGTATTTTACTGTAAAATTACATAAATTGTCCCATTAGATCTATTACAGTTTTTCATCACACTGTAGTAAGGGAAATTACCATTAACCAATTAGCAGGTTTTTTCTGTAGCATTTTCAAAATTTTTCCTCATTAAAATGATATATTATATTAACAAACTGACCCCTTTTTTAAATTGTTACAGACCTGTTTATATTCCAGTTAGCTTCCACATATATTCAGCTTACCTCTTGGGGTTGTATCCAGTTTCGGGTTTTTCCTGTCCCTAAATGTCTAGTATAAAATATATGCTTTACATGTTACTCAGATGGCCTCTTTCTGAGTGGCTCTTAGCCAGAATAAGTTGAAATGAGTAACAGACTGTGAGACTGCAATATAAGTGGATCAGAGCGGTGTCTGTGTGTGGTAGTTCATCATTTCCAAAAAAGCCCATCAGCAAGTAAATCTAGATTTCCCTGAGCTCACACAATGGCATCATCCACCATAATCTTTTCCTTCATATCTCTTTTCCAGTGCTCAGACGGGGCATTCTGCGATCTAACATTTGCAAGATGTGGCACAATGTTTTTGGAACACACCACGAAAAAGACAGAACCGACGCTCATTTTTCACCCCACAATCAACTGCAACCGGCAGAAACGAGTGTCAGCTGCTCACCAAAAAGCAGCACATCTGCAGAGGGTTAGAGAAAATCCAGACCTCCACTGAGAAATATCCTGTACGATCCACCAACTCCCCACAAAACCCCGAAATAATGCTCTTTTTGAAAGAGGAAAGTCAACCAAATGTTATTGAGCGGTTCAATATAACACTCACAATGTGAATACTGGCGACCTGCCCGGTGCTGGTGGAAAGCAAGGACAGCAGTCAAAACATGTAGCGTAGATGGTGACAGCTCTCCCCTTTCTTCTCTTTTTCTTTCTCTGGCGTGGCATAATGCAACGGGTGCATTCTTTACTGCATGGGTCAACAGTATTGAGCGTCTCACTGTAGTGCGCTGATCAAAGCAGGCGTGATACGGCCCCATGCATGTAACACAATTTAAAGCGCCATATTCACTTTTTAAATTGAAATAGGAACTTTGATAGCTAATGAAAATTTGAGGCAGGAAGTGCTTTGATAGACAAATGAAAATTCCATGAAAAAACAAATAACTTGGAATGAAAACAAGCACAGAAAGAGGCAGCAACAACCTCAACTATGGTATCTCAAAAAACGCTTTTAGTGTACGAGACAAGGTCAAAGCTTTAAAGACTTCCTGATTAAAATAAGTGTGGTTGTAGATTGAGAGGTGTTGACTCATCAGTACACAAGTCAGAGGAGCAGTTAGACTTTTTTGTGAGTTATACTGGTGATGGTTTTCCAACAGGCTGATAGACGGGCATCTGTTCCTACAGGCTCTAATTAATATCCGCTGTCTGTGAAGTTACATCTCTACTGTCAAACGCTACAGCTGATCGTGCATGGAAAAGTCTGATGGATATGTGGAGTCCTGGCATTTGTATTCCATGAAATCTTCTTTTTTGTTCCTCTTTTGTAAGTCGCTTTGGATAAAAGGGTCTACTAAATGCATAAATGTAAATGTAATGATACCGATATTAGACATTATAAAATGTAAGTTCTGGATGTTGAATGGTCAATTACAGCCTTGTTATATTCCTACTATTTAGTAACAACTTTGTTCACCATATCACTGAGCAGCTCCTTTAGTGAATTATTCTTTTTGTTAGATAACTAAATTATTTTAAGTGAGGGACTGTATGTTCTAGTGAAAGGATGATGCTTTGAATTTTCTTAAAACATTTTTAATGAAAAATTGTCCTTTTTATTTGTGGTAATTTGTATAAAAACAATAACATTGAATAATGTTACTGAAACATTCTACTGTTGCACTCTCAGAAAAAAAGGTACAAAAGCTGGGGCAATACACTTTTTTACCTTTTAGGTACTAATACTGTATGTATAAGCTTCAATGACAACTTTTGTATCTTTTTTTTTTTCAGGGAGTATGTTTTAATCCTTATCAAGTTACAGCTTTTTATAATTAAAACTTTTTTTTTTTTCTCACTGACAGTAGCACCTTGCATGGCACCTTGCATATATATATATACAATTTCCAAAATGAACTAGCCTATGTGTATTACTCAAAGAGCAGTGGTGAAAGTCACCGACTTTGATAACATAACCAGATCTTTAACCACAAGACAACACCACCATTCAAGCACTAAGATTTTACTTTGGGGGCGTAATATGAAAAAAAAATGTTCAGGAGCTACAAGAAAGCCTCTATTGAAAATGCAAATTGTTCATTGTGTCCTAGTGTGGCTGATTGTCAATTTTAATAAAGCTGCTTACAATGGTCTAACTGTACAATCTTCAAAAACACCATTCTCTGAACATGTCTACAACAGCCATGACAGTGCTGTTTGTAAGTAAGCCGTCCCTATAGATGTGTTTTGCTGAAGTGGATTAGGATGACGGCTGGACTAATCTAGTTAAACGTTAAGATCCCCTTTGTGAGCTGAAATTCTCCCACACTTCCTGTGGCTCATCTTCTACCACAGTCAAACAATAGCTCAGTGAGGAGCCGGATCATATTAAACACAGAGGACTGCGCGCAATCACATGTTCACCCAGTATCTCAATAAGTGAGTCAAACCAGCTGGGTTTTTTTTTCTCGCCGAGCAACAAATGTGATTTGGTTTGGTTTACAAAACTCACACATTTTGTATTTTTATGAAAAGCAACATCTGCTCAAACAGCATTAGTTGTCTAGGTTCAGCAGACACAGACTAACAAATTAAAAAACAGCCACTAGGCCACAACTAAGAGAAATAAGTAAGTAATTTGAATTTATTTGCGCATTTATCTAACTATATTTCATTTTCAGATTGGATTGGAGTGGCTTTGAATTAGCATTCAAGAAATATGTGTCCAAGCTTAATGTATTAAGTGCTTCCCAGTTAAACAGCCAAGAGAGAGCGCAGTGGGAACAGATGGGTTCCTGGACAGTCGCGCCATCCAGTCACGTGACCCAAATTGAATCCTCTTCAATCTCTCTTTGTCATGTTCACCATATTAAACAATCATATGACACCAGTAAGCAGGGCAGAAAGGATGACCGGCTGTCATTTAAGATGGCGTGATGGATCACCTCGTGATAATGTGTCATTTTACCAAACCACAAATTAGGCCCAAGTCCATATATTAGCAGATGCGAACAATCGGCCACAGTAGGACATATTGATTCATTTTGAAATACACATCGACATAATTTGAAAAGGTTATATGGTGAGGCGAAGAAGGCTCGAAAGGCCAAAACATGACGGATGGGGTTGTCGGGCGTGTGCTCAAACTCCGAACAGAACTCTGAACAAATGTAGAAACACACTAAGCAAACATATTCACTTTTACTCACTCTCTCTGTAACACACACACACGGTAGTGAGTCCTGAGGGTGTTTAGTCTAATTACCCCGCTCAGTCATGCTGTCAGACGGGGGCTTAGGTGTCTCTTAATGTGAGTGCAGAAGGCATTAAAAGAACACAGGAGCCCGAGCCTGGATGGTGCGATATAGATCCACTCAGATCTCCGGAGGCTTCGGACAGCAGCGTTAGAAAGCCCTGCCCCTTGTAAAAATGACCCTGAATGATCGCCCCACACACACTTCACAAGCTCACAATCACACACAAAATAAACGTTGATAATACCTTTTTTTTAACTTCTTTGCTTAACAAGAAGACTTCCCATCTTTGTGATTTGTCTACTCTATAAACACTCCATGTTTTATTACTGTGTAATGGGAACACAAAAGACCATGTAATACTCATTAAATGGAGAAGCTACTTTCATTTTTTCTGTTCTCAGCCGAGGCAGAGAGGCCCGTTCTGACATGTAACGAACCCACTATGGCAAAAGCGAACTGTTAGACATGATTTGTGTACTGTTTGAACTTCTGTAACGCAATAGGATTTGTTTGAAAAACCGTCCGTAATATTCATATGTGTCTTGCCTGCTGATTGTATTATTGTGGCCCTATAGGCTGCCCATAAATCTGTCTGACTGCCATACTAATGATGACTGAAAAATGACTATGTGTTCCATATGATGTGTGTGTGTGCTGTATAATGCACAGCAAGACAAAGGAGAGGAAGAGAGAGTGGGGATTGGTTGTAATGGCCATAACATAGAGTGAGAAGAGAGGCAGGAGTGCTTTTAAAAGCTGACCTCCTCTGACCCGTTCTCTCTCTGGAGAATATGACATCCGTCTCCAGCACAGCACAGCACGCAGGTCAAAAAGGCCCTGTTTTCCTTAACATAAATCATAAATAAAAATCAAAACTTTTTGCAGTTACAGCCTCATTAGGAGGCTCTACTGAACGTTTTAATATGTAGTTGTTCTTAGTGGCACATAAATTTAAACAATTCTTGGAGGCATTTTTAATAATTATAATTTATAATTATAATGATTTATTTAGCTTACTAAATAGTAATATATATATATATAAATATATAATATATTTAATAATATATAAATGTATCTTTTTATTTACATGTGTATATATTTAATTTATATCTAACTATTTGGTTATTTACTAAATAATCCAGTGAATCATGAAATTTGAAATTTGGTCACAATTTGATTCCAATATGATTCTAGTTTGATTCTAATATGTGTAAGGCATTTTTATAGGGGTGTAAATGATTGCTTTGATGTTCGATCTGATTACTATTTGATTATTTTCTAAATAATTCAGTGCATCAAGAAACCTAACTAGTCACAATTTGGTTGTAATATTTCCGTGCAATTCAGAAAGTGTAGAGGGTCAATTTACACTCAGATGTATATTATGGATTATTTTAAAAATGTTTTACTACTGAAAACATCTATTGTATAGTATTTTGGATGTGCAATACAATAGGTATTGTGAATTTCATGTAGTGCACTGTCATAGTCAACATTTTTACATCCCTCTCTCTCATCTGTATGTTTAGGTGTAAAAACATTTGTCTCCCATGGTGTCTCCCATAATAAAATACAGTAAATGCATACAAAGAATGTAAATAGTGCAAAGATTATCAGAGTACATTTTTCAAGAAAATGTACTTTCTACTTCAAAATATGTTAAATTCCATGTTTCTTGCCATTTCTTTGCAATTGTTTGTGAAATTTACTAGCAATTTCTTAGTAAAAATTGTTTCTACACCATTTTTGTGTGTGTATGAAGAACCGTAAGTGCAATTTAAAGAAGGAAAAGAGATGCCAAAGCTTCAGGTGAGAAATTAAAAATATTAGCATTTATTACAGCGACATGAAGAATCTCAATGCGTACACCCTTTTTTTGCGAGCTCATAGAAACCTGCAGTGTGTGGAGAGATGGGCACATAGCTTACAAAAAAAAAAAAAAAACAGAGATCATTCACAAAAGGATCAGCCCAAACACATGTACAGAGCCGGGGCAGAACAAAAGACAACAACTCGATAGACAATTTATAAGCAAGATTCATCGATCATCTTCTATCATATTAACAACATTCCACATCCTGCCACTAACACTGTTCAGTCACACAACCACCTGCTTTGATTCATTTGGTGAGCAGATATATACAATTCTTTATTTAGCTGTAGTTGCAAAACTGGAAAGTTTATGTTGCAGTAGCAAAAACTGGAGCTTATGTTTTATTAATGGTCATTAATTCTGCTATTATCATCACCGTCACTATCATCATTATCATGTTTTTATTATTTCAGTGCAATTTTCTGCAGCCAATTTTGCCACATATTGCCTCCCAAGACAGAGTTGAATGGATTTAATTTTGGATTGAAAAATTAGAATAAAAATGGATGAGTTTCTGGCCTTCTGCAATTATTTTACCTATTGAAATCTCAGATTTAGTGTATAAAGATTCATTAACAATCTCAGGATAGAACAAATTAATTAATCTAAATGCATTATCACTTGTTTAAGGAAGTGTTTTTTTTCCTCATGGGATATATAAAATACTCATGGGAAAAACTAAAGAAAAGTGCAATAGTAGTGATCCTTGCATTTATCATTATGATTTATATTTTTGATTGATGATTTGTATTGTTGTGTATGCCGTTTTAATTAGGGGAACTAAATATGTCACCATTTTAAACATGGCTTGAGATGTAATTTTCTGGATTTTCACCTTTTATGAAAAGTATCCAGTTATACATATTCTAATAACAGGTGATGATGGATTTTCCTTAAAAAATGATGAAAGGAACTGTGGTTATGTGTGCTTAGTTAAACCCACACGGAATCTGTGATCACAGAATTCTGACATTTTTTTTTTTTTTTAACTCATTATAATTCCATTTTGAATAAAGAAATTTTAGCATATTCAAATCCTTTCAGCAAAATTTCACAGATTTTCCCACAAAAGCAGTGCAGGAAATGTGGGAAAAAAACCCTACAGATTCCGAGCAAGTCTTGCAATTAGTTACAGTGTTGTGCTGAAGCATCACAGTCAATGACATAAAAGGAATCAAAATGTGAAATGACGTCAGGGAATCATGATTTGAAGTATGATTATCTCTCATTTCCAACTGTTCCTGTAATTATGTCTCATATATATTTAAATAAAACAGGTATACTTCTACTTTACAGAACAACCTCACTAGTACAAAAATATACAGTGCAGCAAATCAGTCTCATTAAAGAGGAATTTAGTTCAGCCCAATAGAGTCATGAAAACCTCTCCATTCCTATACCACATGCATCTGTGCCTCTGGCGAGAGCGGCGCAGATCGAACGTGTTTCCACAAACAGCAGACTAAAACGGTAAAAACATCGAGCCTGGCTTTAACATCGAGCTCCAGCTTCTCAGTGACGCAATGATAAATACTATATACATTATACTTCCTGATAACGTTTCTAAGGGGAGGATGAGAAAAAGAGAGAACTGCAAAGTTAATAAGGCATCTAAAGTCAAGCAGCTAAGGGCACCACTTGGTGAAAAACTGCAGTCACTGTCACCTGTCAATCAAAGATGAAGTTTAGCATCCATGCTACATTCCAGAGATGAGTTATTACCGCACATCGGCAAACGACGGTGATAACGCCACCACTTGGCCACTTCTCCTCTTCATAGTAAATAAAAGTACATCATTGCAAACATTCTAGTTTTTCCGTCTTCTTTTTTTTTTTTTAAATCAACACTGTACATTTTATACACTATAGTACAATAGTTGTCACGCACTACGAGTGTAAATGTAAAGACAATGCAAACGTGGTGCACAAGAGCGCACGCACACTTCATAATGACCTTTCGAAGTTGTCTTTGCTTGATCTGATGTGCACAAACCTTGCAGTGGTACAACACGTTGGCATATCTGTGTGGCGAATGGATAGAAATAACTTTTCTATTTTATTTAAGACATCTGGAAGTGTGTTTGAGAAGTCTCTTTCTCTATTTCTTATTCAAATGCTTGCACTGTTTGCATAAGCAACACAGCGATGAGTGGAGAGCAATTATTTCTCAGCTTATCTTGTCCTGTGCATGGCATGGCCTTAGATGTCTCCTTTGTCGTTGCAGATGTTTCCGGCCATCTTTGCTGGTGGAACGCAAACCTCTGTTGCCTTTTCGCCTCAATACTGGAAGCTGCGACCTGAAACCATCTGAGCTCAAATGCTGCCTCAATTATGACAAAATAAATATACTGTAAACATCATCTGATATTTTACTGTGGCTTATAAGTGATGTAGGAGGACAGACTGATATCCGAAACGTGGATGTGAGAAAAAAGAAACAACAATCCTCCTTTTAAGAATAACAGTCCGACCACTGATATGCAAAACGTCAAATATGAAATGCAAAATGTTGAAACTGTAAAACACAAGCTGTGAATTCTCCCTAATGTATTATTGTTCCTTTTTTGTTTCTCTTTTGTGTTTAATAACCATACTTCATATCTGATTTGCCGTGGCCTTGTTAAGCGATTTTAGATCAGTCTCAGTGTGTCCCTCTGCCTGTAGGAAGCTCAGACGTGCATGGACGGAAACCAGAGCGCTGACGAAAGGGTTGTATGCGGAAACATCCAGGGTGGGAACTGTATGGTGAAGCTGCTGATATGGAGTGTGGTGGGAGCAGTTGGTAACTCTCAGTCTGTACGCTCTCAGGCAGTGGAGAAGGCTTGTTATATTTGCACATGAGTCCCCTGTGCATGCAAACTCTGGACGGCTGAGACAATCTTCTTTTGGTGCCCAACCAGAGTCACGCTCATCTTGCTTAACTCACTGAGGAAGGAGGGATAGAAAAAAAATGTTCAGGAAATGAACTAATTGTTTTGCCCTTACTGAAAGTGAAATAGTACAGTAATCAGATTTGATGTTTAATATACTGCAATGTGGAGCATGCTTTTAGAACTAAAGAGATTTTTTTGTGTGGGCGGAGCTACCGAGCACTACGTTTTAAAAATACAAACCAAGCAACCTTTTTGCATGACACTTACTGCAGCTGGTTAGGACACAAATTTTAATTTGAATAACAGAGAAATCCTAGACATAGAATGTATCACGTTATCCTGTCTATACTGGTTAGAACAGTGTGTTAAAGTAAACCAAGAAACCTTAGTAAAGTGAAAAAACAAAAACAAAACAAAACAATACACTACCATTCAAACGTTTGGGGTCAGTAACATTTTTCATGTTTTTGAACATTATAAACTCTTTTTCTCACCAAGGCTGCATTTATTTGCTCAAACACAGTAAAAGCAGTACTATTGTGAAATATTAGTACAATTTAAAATACATGTTTTCTATTTCAATAAATGTAATTTATTCCTGTGTTGGCAAAGCTGAATTTTCTGCAGCCATTAATAATAATGTAAAATTTTGTATTATCAATGGTGAAATCAGTTGTGCTGTTTAATATTTTTTAAACCGTGATACTTTTTTTTAAGATTCTGTGATGAATAGAAAGTTCAGAAGAACAGCATTTTAATCATGACAACTCTCTGAAGATTTTAGCATGGTGATGGATATGATAATGTTAATGTATTTGGTCTTGGTGGAATTGCAAGGTAGTGAGCTCATTGGCTGCATATGCAGCATGAACCAATCAGCTTGTGCCAAGTCATTTAACTCTCTGAATATCATCAGTTAGGTTAACAGAACATCAA
Organism: Sinocyclocheilus anshuiensis; assembly: GCF_001515605.1. Lineage (NCBI taxonomy): Eukaryota > Metazoa > Chordata > Actinopteri > Cypriniformes > Cyprinidae > Sinocyclocheilus > Sinocyclocheilus anshuiensis. The sequence goes on from NW_015542885.1 coordinate 60,751, forward strand.
CCTGCACCATCTAGAGTTTCATGACTAAACTATATATTTATTTGAAATAAAATACATTATAAAAGAATAATTAAAGTAATAGTATTAAAAAAAAATCTTACTGACCCCAAACATTTGAAAGGTAAAATAAAATAAAATAGTCTACTAGCCAAAATGTGCATGTGTAAGTGTGCTCATTATATTACACTGCACCAGAGGTGTAAAGAGTAACTAAAAACCATACTTCAGTAAAAGTACAGATACCTTACAGTGAAAAGCACTCCACTACACGTTACAAGTCACCAATTCCAAAACAACTTGAGTAAAAGTCTTAGAGTATCTGATTTTAATACTCATTCAAAAATGTAGTGAAGTAAAGAGTAAACGTTGCTAATATATTTGATACTCGGTACAATTACAAAGTACCCAAAAATATACTCAAGTACAGTAACTAATTACATTTACTCCAATACTTTACACATCTGCACTGCACATACACTAGCAATCACGTTTATTTTCTAAAACCAAAATAAAACTTAACACCTCAAAATTACAAAACAAAACAAACAAAAAAACAATATCTTTCAAAAAGGTCTCTTCAGTATAATGGATAAATAAAATAATATTAAGTAAAATTAAAAGCCGAAGGCTTCTTGCAGTGGATGTGCTGGTTTGGGCCTCATTGCCGGCTGCAGTCATGTCCTCATCTCATATATAAAACACTTGCTAAGGAACTCGCATTCACATAAAGTAGCCTTGTTGAAAAGTTTGGGTGAGTAAGGGCAAAATGCACAAGATGCAGTACTTTCAGTGACCTGTAATAGGCAGTATCACGTCTTTTGTAGCAGAAATAAACTGCTGCAGAAAAAGCTAGGTCCATGCAAAATGTAATGTGTAACTGCATTTCAAATGTAGTGGAGTAAAGAGTACAGATACTCATTCAAAAATGTAGTGAAGTAAAGAGTAAACGTTGCTAATATATTTGATACTCGGTACAATTACAAAGTACCCAAAAATATACTCAAGTACAGTAACTAATTACATTTACTCCAATACTTTACACCTCTGCACTGCACATACACTAGGGTGGTATACAGTAAATGTATTTATATAGGTAAACAAACTTACCACAAGCTGATGTACAGTATGGAATCTAGAGAAACGTAGCCCGCGCTGGCGAAATTGTCTTTATATTGGCCCATATTGATGGCGTCCAGCCATTCATCCACAGTACTCACATTGAACTCTGGGGTGGTGGGGTCTTCCCTGCAAAGGAAATTTAATTTGTATCAATTGCGGTTTGGTTCATTGCTAAAACATTGAGAACAGAGCTGAAAAGCTGGTCTTGCATTATAAATTGCCTTTAGAGTTAGATATAGTATTAAGGCTTCGGCTTCAGGCGTACAGTTAAGAAATATCTAATCAAACTGTCACTTGTTTCTCATTTTATGATGATAGCAGTTTCTTCTGAGAGTCGATATTTTAAGCAATTTCATGAGGACAGGATAAAAGTTAAGAAGTTGCAGTTGAGGTTAAAACCCAGGGCTCGCAAAATTGCTAGCCCGACGTGTGTCTTAAATCTTAAATCTCCCGCAGGTCCTTAAAAAACTCCTAAAGTGAGTTGTATCAAACTTAAGGCCATAAAAAGTTTTAAATACGTTAAATGGTATAAGAAATGTCTTAATTATAATTTCAAGAGGTCTTACAGTTGGGGACAGAAAGACAAGAGTCGCGATACGGCTGGATTAAACTTCAAAAGGCAATGATGTCATTGAATAAATATGAGCGCTGCACGTTTCAAGTCAAAATGCGGATGTCTTTATTTGAATGTATCTGAAGGGAACCGACTATCCTCAGAAACGTGTCGTTGGCATTTTAATTTCATTTGATCTATAATTCCTGAATAAAGCAGCATTTATGAGCGCAGAGCTGCTTTGTGTACAGCCGTTACCGGGGAAACCGCAATATTTCAGCGCTCCTAAAGCGCCACCTCGTGGCAGAGAATGAATTTGCATTTCCAATAAGCCTTTCTTGCTGTTTATGGTCAGATCAATGCACATATCAACTCATGTTTTTACGCAGCAAACACAGAGTTGTAAATGAGAAAAAAGTTCATGTGCCTTCTAAAAATCTAAACAATTAAGACAGTGATATTTATACGATTAAATTGACATAATAATTTATATACTTGATTTATCCCTTTTCATAAAAATGGTCTAAAGGCTGAAATGCTGTTGTATAAGAATTTTGTTTTTGTGAAGACCTGTATCTGAACTGTAAATCATGTAATT